>NW_008600863.1:574-44248 GCF_000691845.1 Merops nubicus
CCAAAACTGGGACAGGATCGACTCGGAACAATACTGATGACAGGACAGACTGACGAATTCGCTCCTTCGCCATCCCCCCCACTTGGGACGCCATGTGGGTAAGACTATTTACCTCAGCCAACGCTGAGAGACAGACTTTTCCTCCCCAGGTGTATTCATATTTTTCTCCTCAGGAGCATTTCTATGCTTCATCCTGAGTGTACCCTTGGTTCTTGTCACGACTTTACTGTTTCTCAGTCTGTTGTGTTTTCTGTTTGTCGAGTTGTCTATTTGACAGGCATCTGGGCCTATAGCGGGCAAGTTGTTATTGTTTTGTTGTGTGTTTGCATATATATACCTAGTGTATTGTTTTTATTAGCAATAAACTTTTAGTTATACCCGTAGCTTTTAATTTTATCAGCGGCAATCCAAAAGAACCTTTAAATGTTGCTGTAAATAAACAATTACCATTTGCCTCTCAATCTGCGTCTGTCACATATTCAGTGCTGGCCACACAAGACTGGATTTATCTCCCCCCTTTTCGCAACAATTTCCCTTAAAGAGATTCTGCAGAGAATGACTTACGCCAAAGGGCAATACCTAGCAGATATGTGCCTTTTGTTTCAGCCAAGTTGTCAACAACAAACCCACTACCTTCACTGTGAAACAAAGACCGCTTCTCTTCCTTGTGATCGGAGTCCATGACTTTCCATAGTATGTTTTTTTTTATAATTTCCTTGCTTTTTTTTTCCTTTTCTGTGAGAGCTCAGCCACTATTCTTTTAATTTTATTAATGCTGTTAAGTCTGTATTATGAAAGGATTTGTCCCAATTTTGTTTTATTGCCTCAGATACAAGATATTAGGTAGCTTCTCCAAGCAATGTGCACAATCTGCAATTCAGAACATTTCTCAAGTTATTTCAATGCATTCAAGAATTCACATTATAAGTACTGTCTTGTAGAAAACGTCACCCTGGCAGTGGTAAAATACTCAGAAAAATTCCTAGAGAAGCGATTAAATTGAGCAAACAAACATGTTACCTTATCTTCTAGAAAATACTCTTATTTGGGGTGGGAGGGATCACCTAGTTCCAAACCCCTTGCCACAGGCAGGGACACCTTCCACTAGAGCAGGTTGCTCAAAGCCCCATCCAGCCTGGTCTCAAACACTTCCCGGGCTGGGACATCAGCCTCTCCGGGCAGCTTATTCCAGTGCCTCACCACTTGCACAGTGAGGAACTTCTTCCTTACATCTGAATCTACCTTTTTTCAGTTTAAAACCATTAGCCCTTGTCCTGTCATTACAGGCCCTGGTACAAAAACAAACAAACAAACAAACAAACAAACAAAAAAATTACCCATCTTTTTTACAAGCCCCCTTTAAATACCAGAAGGCTGCCGTAAGTTCTCCTTGGAGCCTTTCTTCTCCATGCTGAACAATCCTAACGCTCTCAACCTTTCTGCATAGGAGAGGTGCTCCAGCCCTCTCATCATTTTTGTGGCCTCTGGCCCCGCTCCAACAGGTCCATGTCTTTCTTGTTCTTTCGACCCCAGAGCTGGACATAGCGCTCCAGGTGGAGTCTCACCAGAGTGGACTAGAGTGGCAGAATCAGCCCTCTCAACCTGCTGGCCACCCTTCTTTTTATGCAATCCAGGATACAATTAGCTTTCTCAGCTGCATGCACACACTGCAGGCTGAAATCCAATTTTTCATCTACCAGTAACCTGAAGTCCTTTTCTATAGTGCTGTTCTCAATTAATTCATCCTCTAGCCTGTATCAATACTGAGGATTGTCCCAACCCAGGTGCAGGACCTTGCACTCAGCCTTGTTGAACTTCATGAGGTTCACACAGGCCCACTCCTCAAGCCTGAGCTCCCTCTGGATAGCGTCCCCTCCTTCAAGCCTATGAAGTGTACCAGCTTGATGTCATCCAAGGTGCACTCAATCCTACTGCCTATGTCATTAATAAAGATACTGAACAGTACCAGCCCCAGTATGGAGCTCTGAAGGATATCACTTTTTAATGATTTCCATATGGACACTTAGCCATTAACTACAACTATTTGAATGCAGCCATCCATCCAATTCATTACCCATCAAATAATCCATCCATCAAACCCTTATCTCGCCAATTTTGCAACAAGAATGTAGTACGGGACCACGTCAAAGGCCTTACAAAAGTCAAGACAGACATCTGTTGCTCTTCCCTTATTCATCAACAGTCACTCCATTGTAGAAGGCCATCAGATTAGTCAGGCACAATTTGCCCTTCGTGAAGCCATGTTGTCTGTGTCTAACCACCTCCCTGTTACCCATATGCCTCCCAAGTTCTCTCAGCCTGTGGAGTAAGAACTTACAACAAAATATCATGTTTTAGGCTGGAACTTCGGTTTCCAAAAGAGGTGAAATTAGTGCAAACCTATTCTCTATGCATAGATGCATATATGTACACACACAAACATACATGTTATACATATAGGTATGTTTCTCTGTCCTCCAGAACTTGAGATCCCATTGGCCAGTTTGACCCAATAGGCACCAGATGGTTTGACGGAAGGATAACAGCCTCTAATAGATACACTTCTAAAAATTTGCATGGAGGGTCACATAGAACAAAGAATATTCAGCATCTCCACTGACAGAAATAAAACTTCTCCTCCATCAGATATCACAGCATCCATGTTCTAAGGAGGAAAAAAACAAAACAAAACACAATAAAACCACTAAGCAAACCCTAACAAGTACGCACACTCACAGAGAGATTTGGTATTTAAGAAGCACAAGATTTAGTAAACTGATCTTAATATTTTGATGATGTGTGCCTTTTTTAGCACCTTCAGAATTATTCACAATTATCACAATATCCAATACTCTGAGGAACTTCTAAATCTGTTTCTGCAGTAATATAAGAAAAAATTCACTGCCACTGCACTTGTGTCAGCTGTCTTCACACCTGGTCAACATTTCTGCTGGTTGTGATGAGGAGTCCATGTTGAACCAAGACAAATTCCATTTTGAAGCTCACATAACACCCAGTACACCCTGCCTCACCATACTAGGGGGATGACATTTCTAGCTTTTGAAATATGCCCCTCAGACACAGAAAGTCTGATAAATCTTTGGGTTGTTTATCTTTTGTTCCCTTGCTTCACACTTAAGCAATAAAGCCTATGATTAAGAGGATTAATGAAAATGTCACCATTTATCACCTGAAGCTCAATCAGTAATAGGAAAGTTGGGCCTTATTTGATTAATTGCATAAAGGTGCAAAAATTCTCACATTATTAATTCAGGATGTGCTGCAAGATGCTGGAACACTGTGAGGCCCAAAATAGCAAGGTTCAAAGTCTTGAAGTTTACATAGACTTAGAAGTACATGCTTGACTTTCAGCTAATTTTATTGAATTTTCTTAATTCACTATTTTGACCACATTAGTTCTCCATTAAGCATCCATCTACCAGCTCAAATACATCAAGAACGAATTGTCTTTAAAGCCCTCCTTCTATCTGCCTGCCACCTCTCAATTACTGTTGCCAAGCTTCTTCTGTTAGAGCTTAAAGCATATTTGCATTTAAAACATTTGTGCCTTTTTGCTGTGCTGCCTTTCATTTTAGAAACAATTTCATACATGCCCCACAAATGCCATTAGCATGCAAAAGGGAAGCCTAAAGAAGGTATCTGCAACCAACCAACAAGAGCAGCCCCTGACAAGAGGAGGTCTGTAGGCTGTAACCACTAAGGTCTATGCTGTTTATTGGCACCTGTCACTTCACCTTATCAAGTAGATCAGTTTGCTGAAAGACTATTCAAGCCTTCAGCACAGAACTGAATTCTAGCTGAAAATGAAATCTAGCTGAAATGGAAAAGCAGGTGTTCAGACCTAACTCTTTGGCTTACTGGCATTAAATTTGTGTTTCAGACATGAGAAATCTGTTTTTTTTAAAAAAAAGTTTCAGGAAAAAAGAGTATCTGTAAGTAAAATGTGGAAGTGTATTTTTTTGGTTTTGTAGTTAGATTGATATTCCTTGCTACTAACCTATCTAATCACAGATTTGCTAAAATTAGATGAGTGAGCAGTTGGATTGCTAAAATGGATCCACTAAGATCTTTGGATTTAACTGAATTGCAGCAGTGAACAATCTACAAGAAAGGAACCTCCACTGCTCAGATCTCATGAATGTGTTGTGAATTAAACCTCACCTGAACAGTCAAGCTGCACCTTGGTTTCTCGTTAAAAGTCAATGGGGAAAAAAAAAGTTAGAAAGTCAGAGAAAAACAAGGGAGTGCTGAATGGGAATTCAGAATCACATATACTGAGGATGCATAAAAACTGGCAAATTGAAGGTGGCTTTCCTCTCAAAAACAAAGCATGGTGTTAATTAGCTCAATAAGAGTTAAAAAAAAAAAAAAAAAACACATTAAATGTGTGTGATAAAGAGAGGAGAGTTAATTTGCCAAGGATAGACTGATTCTAGAGATTAGTATGGCAATGTAATGAAAATCCACTCATTCATAAACATTGACTGTGCTTAAAAGTGCTCATCTTATTTACAAAAAAATGGTCTCCTAGTCTGCCAATAGGTACGTATTATTCCCCAAAGATGATGAATATTCTGCATGAATATACATGCTGTTTCATGTTTCATAATTAGATATATGCTCTTTCAAGCAGAAAGCCACATTTAAGTTCTGTGTCCACAGACTGCACTGTAAAACAGTGTCCTGCATCCTAAGGACAGCTACTGTGTATGTTTATGTACATGACTAGCACAAGTTAAACAAAAATAGGGATGATGATACACTCTTCAATTTAAGGTAACTGCTATTTTTGACACAGGTGTTAATATATAAAACCACTGAAACTGTGTTATGGGTTAAAGAAAAGTAAAACCAAAAGTGCCACCAAAAAAATTACAAGCCCTAGACTTAGATCTTACATCTGGGGATGAAAATTCTTTGAATTCTCTGACACAAAAAACTTGTACGTAACTATTCCTGTTTGTCTTCTGATTATGCTTCTAAGAAGAACAATATAGGATTCTGCTCTCTTCTGATACCCTGAAAATTAATAAAGATGTTCCAGTAATGTCGGTTTGACCTCTACACACGTGGTTGTGGAGTTTTGTTTTTTAGTAGCTCAGTAAAATCAATACTAAAGAACTAGTAATGAAGCATTAAAATGTTCTTTTCATTAAGTGTTTAGCAGTCAGGGTGAAAACCCATAGAAACGGAAGCAGTGTTGAGAATACTCAATTCTGTAATTGTCTTTGAAGGTGGTAGAAAGAAAACAGAATCTTCCAGTAGATAGTACTTTGTACATATAGTACTTTAACATGTAAAGCAAAACTCATTAATGGATTGTCAAATTTCATTTTAGATTAAGTGTTTATCTGCCAAGAAACGATGTGTTACTTCAGATGGCAAATACTGAGGGTTTTATGGTTTTCAGAATTGTAATTTTCTTCTTATGATCATGAGGTCTGAATACAAGAAATGTGAAGAAAGATAGTCCTTGTGTACTGGGTGTTCAGAGATTAAAATAATAACCATCACAGGCTGCTTGAAGGCTGGTTGTTGTAGACTAGACTCAGGAAAGCACAAGAGTGACACGTTCTTTTTAGTAGGGTGGTGGTTTCTTTGGGTTTTTGTTCTTTTTTTTTCCCCTGTATCTTTCTAGCTATGGTGAGTTGCTTTCAAAACCCAATTTTCTGGATCAGTATATTTAAAATTTGACACAAGGTGTAGCACATTACATACAAAAGCAGACAAAGTGGCAAATACGAGCTATCATATTATATATATACATATGTCTGTAAAACAGATGGAAGTAGTGATGGAATTGTACTTGAACAGAAATATTCACTGTTTGTATAGAAAATGAAAAGCAACTGAACAAAATTAAGTTGCAATTTCTGTGTTGAAACTGACTTTTGGCAGAGCTGTTTTCCACTAGAGGCAAATGTAGAAAGTTTCACTTCAAGAGCCAGTGGTCCTGTGTTTTGCTTGAGAGAATAAAAAAAGTTTTCTTGTAGCATGCCTATTAAGTTATAGCCAATATAGATTCAGTTTGATTATCAAATACTTACTATTTTTTCCACTGTGCTAGGTTTTGCAATCATTTTTATTAATGTTTGACCCTGAAAACATTTCATTTTTACCACATGTAAGTTATTCCATATTGTTTGCCCAAAAAGCATTGTAACTGAAATAGCACTGAATGAAAAATGTTTCTATCTATATATATCTCAAACCTCAATTTCCTTATAGAAATTGCACCAAATAATAATTTTATAAATAGAAGGAGTTAATCCAGATAAACTCTTACGTGGACATTCTGAACTGAGTTTAATGGTGACTGAATTTGAGTTACCTATTCACTTATCCTGATTTTATTCACTGATCCACATAACATTTTCCTTCTCCCTTTCTGTCTCCTCCTAGAATGTATCTGTCTCACCTGTTTCCCCAGAACTAGGGATTCAGGTATTTCTTGGGAGTCTCCAGAGTGCTACTGAAACACAAATTAAATAAATGCTACCTTTAAAGAACTTAATTTCTGTGAAGGATAAGCAATTCCATGAGTGTGGCTTGTATTAATTTGAACACACTTTCTAGGCCCAGCTCTTAGGTAAACAGGAAAGCTTCTGAACCAACAAACTAAAAAAGTATTTGTACTTAAATTTAAAATACTAAAGATACCAATCTCAGACTGCAGTCACTCCACACACAACAGTTTGACGATATTAAAGTGGCAAAAAGTTACAAACTCTCCAGTGAAGGTGGTTTAAATGAATTTCCCTTTCCCTCACTCTTGTGCTCTGCTGTCCAGAGACAACCTCCCCAGATAACAGGCAGGAGCCCCTTGTTAAGCAAGGTTGTGCCTGGACCCAAATTATAAGCTGTGAGGCATCTTCCCAACACACTCAGGACATCAGCCTCATCTTTTTAAAAAGCTTAGTTTTAGATGAAGTAACAAGAACCAGCAAGTTATTTTATTCAAGTTCTTATTAGTTTTTTTCATAAAGTAAATCAAGCTTCTGTCAGTAGTTGCATAGTTTGTTCTTATGCATCTTGTATCTTGTTCAAATAGAAAGTAACAAAACAATGTATAACTTGGTACTTTTTCACCTTTACATCTTTTAGCCTCATTTTAAAAGAATGATTTCCTGAGAAGAATTAACCTTCAATAAATGTGCTGGATTTCCTGCACTGGAAATCTTTATATTAACTGCTAAACTTGGTTTTTAACACCACTCTTCATGTCCTGCATGCCCTTGCTGTTCTGTATCAACCCATTACAGCACTGAAGCACTTAAATATATGTGCTGTTACTGCTCATCGTTGGTAACAGATGCAACCTTAGACATCCTAATTCCTTGATCCAGTGTTATCATATTGTGATACAGTCTAAACTGAAAAACAGGCATGCCTGAACCAGGCAATAGGCCAAACCCTCAAGTTTATGTATTAGAGCAGCAGATCTGAAGTCAGTGTCATTAGATCAAACCACAGAGAATATGATATATTCATGTACTGAGAGACAAGCTGAAGAACACAAAGTTCACTTCATCATCACCTCCACTTCTCCTATTAAATCTCTCAGCCTCTGCTTGGTACAGCTGACCTTTAAACACTGCAATGGGAGATTTGCACCTGTGCCAAAAGAAAAGATAATCATAGGATTCTTCCTTGTTCCCATCAAATTCCTTTTTTAATCTGAAGTTCACCCAGACTATCACTCCTCCTCTCAGAAAGCATTATATCTCTTTGACAGATCAGCTCAGGAGAATAACCTGTCAGCTTTCCCAAACAAGAAATCTCTAGTTACAGAGGACTCGCTTTTTTTCCTTGTGCAGATGTGGCATTCCAGTCTTCCTTTTTACCTACCTTTTGTTCACATTCATGTAGTTGTTCTCTCAACATCAGAATTATTTTTTGGTCTTGGGTAGAAGTGCACCACAGGCCAGAGCACTATACTCCTTAAAGATAGGCATGTCTTACAGGTGACAATAAAGTGCAGTCAAGTACCCTATGACTTTTCATCATTATTTTGTTATAATTTTCATCATTTTAAATATTTGTTCTATATTCAGAGCTAATTTTGAAATTTCCTAGAAGACAAGACTGTTTGAAAATGTTTCCATATAATCAAGCATTTCACTGAGATTTGCAACTTAATTGTAATGTTTTAAATGAAAAGGCATTTCAAAAGAAAACCTAAATGTGCAAAGTCTCAAAGCAGTTAATCTTCATTTTTTTTAAAATATTTTAATCAAAATTGCTGCATTATAATAAGGAATTTCAAACATTTTCTAACTGAAATGTATGTTGGGGGAATTTATTTTAGTGAAGGATCACAAAGACAGAGTACAAACAGAATCTTAACACAAATCTGGTTGGTTTTTTCATTCTGCAATACATCCTAGTTTTTCAGAGTCACAAAATCAATATTCATACTTACAAATATTTGATGCAGCATATAAGCAATATAAGGAAGGTACTGTAGCCTGGAATGAGCATCTGAAGAATGTTTAATGTGACCTTTGGTACCTGTGAAAATACTTCAGCTGCTGAGTGTCCATTTCATATGTGGGAAGTCTTCAAATATAACAGCCAAAGTAGGCATTTTAATGGCTTTTTCCTTTTTACTGTTTAAGTAGGACTATTTCACTTCCTCCATATAACTAAGGATACTAGTCACATTTACAAGTAAGAGATTCTGTTTTACATAATTATTGTGCAGCTGTGATAGTGCAAAGATGTTAACCAATGCATCTCAAGTACTTTGGCACTCTTTGAGCTTTTTAAACACTAGCACTGTCCACAAATCACCACCTAATATTCCTGGTAAGAGTGGCTAACTTCCCAAGTGTATGTATTTTTTAACAGAAGCTAGAAACTCTAGTTCTAGCTAGAAGGGTAAGAGCACAAAAGCTAAGAGCAGTTAATAAGGGCAGAGTAAGAGTAGTTACTAAACTCAGGAGAAAGAAAGCATAAGAAAACAAGGAGAAAGACATTGCATGCAGTTGCTACTACCTTTGGAAACATCATTGCCTCAGATATGGTGTGGTGTTCAGTCTTTGTTTCACTGATGGTTTGCACTTGACTCAATTTATATACAAACTTCTGAACTGGATTATGTTGTTACATATTAAATCATTTTTTTAAATTGATTTAAAGAATAACTTCCAAATGCTAATTCAGAAGTGAGATATTTGTAAGAGATATTATTCCTCAAGATGATTTACAGAGGTCACTGGCCTATGGGGATACTGTGTGTTTCTTAAATTACAATTTGAGCAGTCAGTGTAGCAGGCAATTTAGCTTAGATCAATTAACATTTCATATTCGAAGAGAGAATAAAAAAGTCTGTTCTTTCTAAAGACCTATTATTTCTATTTCAGAAGTTTGCATTTTCAGATTAAAATAGAAACCACAGAAAATCTCTCTTGGTATTTCAGCTAGCATGTCTAATTTCCATATCAAATTCATTGTTGGAGAAGCCTTTGTGAGCAGAACTTTAGTTTTTATAAAGTCCAACTCAGTCTATTGTATTTATATACAAAATATTATCATCTTCTACTATTCAAACATCCTTGGTCTTTCAGAACAGGTGCAAAAAATGCACCGAAAATCAAGATACACCTGACTAAAACTGCTATACAGACCATAAGAAAATGCAGCATAACGTATGTCTCAAAGCAGACCAACACTCATCTCTCAAGGTACAATCCATCTCATTTCACTTCAGCTATCTAGAAATTACACAGCCAGACTAAACTAGTCATTTAGTCATAGACAGGCACTTAATATAAACAAGATAAATCTTCTTAGGGAAATCTTTGTTGGGTTGAGTAACCGGGGCAGATAAGGCTTTAAACTGAAAATAGACCAACGCAATCAAATCTCAGAACACTCACCTGAGTTTTTCAACTTCAAAAAAAAAGACAAAAGAAGTGAAACAATGAAGTGATACTGGTGGGTATGGTTGTCACTGGTGGACATTATTTTTAGCACGTGCTTTAATTTGAGCGCACAGGTAAATTCTTAAACTGGGAATAATGCAAATATCAATGCCTTGTTTTACTTAAAAATAGACTTGCATCCTGATCCTGTAGCCTCAAAATCGTTCCATTATCTATCACTGTTGGACTTGCTGGCTGCAATACTAAAATCATTTTTTATGTGACTGGAGACCTGACTACACAAATACACAGGTCTTTGTGGACCAGATTCCAAAATTTATTTTGCGAATTTCTGCAATCAAATGAAATATCATAGCAGGAAAATTAAATGCTGATGGTTTTATCAATTTGGCAACAACAGCATCATTTACGACTAGCAGATCCATAGAATAACAACGTATATTAACATTTACAAAGGACGTATTCGAGTAAGTAATAAAACTATGCCTATGTAAATTATGGCTCAGTGATTATTTTGAGAATGCAATATCATCTCTTTATTACAATAGCTGTCCTGTCTCAATTTTAAAAATTATATTATCAAACTCATCACTGGTGCAATGCTGACATCATCCCCTCAGTTCAACAATGTTGCTCTGAAGCCTCAGAGGTATATGGAACATGTTCAGCTTGAACAGTGTGTTTGACAGGACAGAGATAAGACACTGCTTTTTAAAGAGAAGACTTACTGAAGTTGAACTGATGACTGGATTTAGGAAAAGCCACATTTTCAAAAAAATACTGTTTCCTCAGTTTGGCGAGAATTAAATATATTCACATACCTTCAAATGCAAAAAGTTACCTTTATCTGGTGAAAAGGAAATGGTCATAAAGCATGCCATAAATAGCTTTGAGAAAAGCAAAGTTAAAACTAAGCAGAAATGGACAGACCTGTTTCTGTACTCAAAGGCAATGGAACGGCTCTCCCTGAGGTGGCCAAGGAAGAGCTAGACTATTAATTGTACTGTGTATGCAGTACTGAGATCCAGACATGCAGATCCTAAGACTCCCCCAAGAATCGAGGTGGCTGAGTAACCAGTAATTCTCAGCAGATACAGACAGAATAACACAATTTTTCCCAACCTCAGGAGAAAATTAGCAGTTAGTCGGGAAAAAGCCATGAGTGAGAAATTTCCGTGTGGTCCCAGTATCTGTATTAACATTTCATTAATTTAAATACCCTTTACCAAGTTATTCGCAGTAGTAAATAAAAGAACTAATGAAGATTTGCAAAAGGACCTCATGGCACTAGATTACAACAGAAAAGATGAAGTTCAATCTAGAGAGATGTAAAGTGAGTCATTCTGGGAAAAAAAAAACAAATAAACCAAACAGCATTACATATATATGATGGACCTCAGCAAACTAGTACTAATCAGGAATAAGATTTGGGGATTATGATATAAACTTTCTGTGAATGTTGCAGTTTAGTGTTCAGTAGTTCTCTGAGAAGAAACACTGCTAGGAATTAAACAGATATGGAAATAGAAAACATAACGAAATATCTTTAATAACTTGAACAGCTCGCCCAATTCTGACCTACCACCTCAGGAGGGAAGGTAGCACTGATCCTTTCATGGCTTCCAAACATGGAGAATTTTAATTGACTGGAAATACTCAATCTGGAAAATGGTCAGTTAATGGAAGACATGACCAAGGTCTGTAAGTGGCATGGAGAAGGAAAATAGGAACTGGTGCTCATTTTCTCTTCTGATACAAGAACTCAGGGACAGCAAATGAAATGTTGATGTGGGGGTTTCACGGATACTTCTCTACATAACATATAGTTAAGCTGTGAAATTTTTTACTACAGGATGTTACGGATGTCAGAGGTTTACAATGGGTTGAGATCCACACCCAGGGTGTTTTACAACCAGAAAAAAAAAAAAAAAAAAAAGGAAAATGACTCTGTAACTTTTTTTTTTTTATGTTTTGTTCTCCAAGATAAAAACTAGGGATTGACAGCATATGAGCTGGAAGAGAAATATGAAAAATGTCTCAGTGCTCACAAGCAGCTTTACTATGTCTGATGTTCCATAAAGGCTCTTTGCAGCTGACAAAAGAAAAAAAACATGTTTCTTCTGATAAACAAGGTATTTTGTATTTAACAATATGGGCAGCCTTTTTCTTTGCTGTGTATTTAGTGCCCACAATCCAACTCCTTGGATGTCACAACTACACATAGATGGTAAAACTGCCTTCACAGTTACATTGCATTTGTCTGATATCTCATCTACCTCAGCAGCCTTCTCTAACAGAGCTATTGTCATATGCTTTTTTTTTTTTCAATAATTTTCTCTTGCTACCATTTACAATATTTTGCATTCACCAATTGTCTCTGTTAGCATTCCATAGCCAGGTATATGCTACCCATGATCCTGCACTTCAATATTTGCCTTAAGTTATTCTCAGTTGCAAAGACCAAGACAAATTCTGCAATAGCATATATGACTAGCTTTCCAGTTTTGTATTTCACGACCTGAAAGTTGTAAGGGGATTTGTTTGTTGGTTTTCATAACAGTGAAGGAAATAAATAGCAAAGGAATGAATAGGAAGACTGCTCTGCAAACATTCAAATTGTAACTGTCACTTAAGAACCTTCGAATAAACTGCAAAGTTTCTCAACAACTTTCTCATAAACTCTGGAAATGTTGTACAGGATTGGATCTTGAACTAACCTGTCATCCAACTCACATCTTACAGATGGCAGACAACATCATGTTATGAGACATATCTCCAGGAAAAGGTTGGCCAGCTGTCAGGTTCAGGTTCCCTGGTTTTGGTAGCATTTTTAGCTACGCGTGATTTCTGTGGAACACCCATTACCCCTGGCACCACGTTCAGTCAGAAACCAAACTCCACACATGCTTGCCATTTCTCAGTTCCTGAAGTATATGTGTATTTCTAAAGTACATGCACTTGTAAAAACTAAGATTACTAAGACCTATTTGTCTGTTATATACTTTGATAAACTAAGGTTTAGGCCACCAAACCCAAAAATATGTTTCCAATTTTGATAAATAAATGAATAATAGAAGTAGCAAGGATTCACAGCCAACTCACTTCCTTTCTATCTCTCCAAAATATGCTTCCAATTTACAGCTCTAAGGCATTAAATGCTGTTCCATGTATATCAATCAAATTGGTATTCAACTTCCCATGAAGAAGATGCTGTAATTCTTTTTCTTTGATGCTGCTGTTGGAAATGACTAAATTTGTCTTAAAAATCAGATAAATCTGTTTTAAAAAGCTCCTTTGTGGCCACTTGCTTAGCTGTTAGCATTTTTTTCACTTTTGCTTTACACCTGATAGTCTAGCAGTAGAACTACTAATTAATTTGCTGGAGAGTTTAGCAGTACGGATTATTGAAAAGCCATCAATCAAGCTCTCAGAAATACTGGTAGGTGCATTAAGCCAATAAAAGCAACTTTTAAATAAGATAGCTCAGTTCTAGTAGATATCCAAAAGGTAACTTCAATTTTATTTCATATTAATTTTCAATAGCAGGCTACGATATAAGCACCAGTAAAGCAGCAAATTGGAACTACTAATTCAACAATAGGAGGTGACACTGTTTACAAGCTCTCTGAAAGCCAGTTACTCAAAACATGTTTAAAAGTATGTTTTCTTTACTGTAGGCAGCATATTAAGTCATAGCATAAATATAAATACACACCCACACACACTGTATATTTACACGTAGAGTAAGATGAGTGTAGCACATAACAGAACCCTTTTCATACAACTGTTGTGAGACTTGCTTTTATTGTCTCAAATGATTTGTTCATGATTTACTAATTTGCTTGTAAAATAGACACGTCTGATGTTCACAGAATAATCTGGATAAGTGAATTTCCACTAGCATTTACAGTCATGAACTATACGTGTTTTCCCTCTTAGACTACTCTGCTGAATAGCATTTAATTAATGACTTCAGGCAAAAGCAGGGAGTTCTGAAGTTAATCATTCAGTAAGGTGAACAAAGGCAATCTCTGCAGGCTTCTGAGGCATCAGTGTCTAGTCTGGTTATCACTTCGCAGAAGGGACACAGCGAAATGGGCTAGCAATGTCTATGCAAAGAAAAAGGACTTCTGACTTGGTTTTTTAACTCCTTTCTCAAATTCAGTAACGTTATCTGACCTTTAGAGATCACCCGTCCTTTCTAAAACTCTAGACAATTCAGTCTGGTTTCTTTTTCACTACTAAAAATCTGAATAACTTTTGCTGCTTTGGGTACGTGTTTTAGCTTTCGTTTGATTTTACAGCCTGATCAAAATGAGACACTCTTGTAAATCAGAGAATAACAACTAGTTTTATTGCGCAACTACACGACCAAGAAGAGAAATATAAATGCAATACCCTACTTTTACTTTACCTGTTTACCTATTTGTCTTTCATTATCTGTAAATCATCCAAAGTAAATGGATTCATTCTGAGCTGGTTTTCCTAAGTAAATTTTCAGCCACAGAGTGAACTCATTGATTTTTCCCATTTCTGCATTACTGCACACAAAGGCACTAAAAGCTTAAAAAAACCCCACAAAAATTAGCAACACATTCCCTGCAGGCACTTGAGATAATATTCTTGCAAAATCCATTACTTCAGTATTGCAGCAGTGTTTCGAGCTCTGGTTTGAATGAGTTGAAGTCAATGAACATTTATTCACATTTGCAGGACTGACTGTCCAACAAACAACAGTCTCTCCCCAGTTCTATTTGCAAATTTCTAGGTGATGAAGAAGTATTATTTGTAAGTAATAAAGAAGTAAATCCTTAGAAATTATTTGATATCAAATGTATGCAAGTGATTTATTCAGCATATACACCAAACATGCTTTCAGTCTGTTAGAGGGTTCATAGCCTTAAACCGTGTGGCAGAGGTTCATTTCCTCCTCCTCAGCATATCACTACACAGGCTTTCAAATGGAGAAAGCTGCTGAACAACTAACTAATACAGTGTCTCATATAGTTTGGGCAGTAGTATTCTAAACACTTTGAGCTAATACTCCTTTGAATCACACATCTGATCACGTTCCCACTGAATATCCTTGTGGAAAGACTTACACTAATTTATCAAGTTACAATTCCCCACCACCTGATACCCATGCAATGAAATACTATATAAGTGTGGATACCACAAACCCCACTATGTTCTGGAATCCTGTTGTATGTAAAATAGAAAAAGTTTACTATTAGCCTAGGCCCTTTATGTATTCTCTCTTGAAATGCCAGGCTTAATTGTTTCATGATACCTACCAGCCAAGGAAATATGCAGTGGAAAGTCACTTAACCCATAATATTAAAAAAAATGTGCAACTCCAATAAACATACCTCCACAAGCCTGCTGGTATGTTCACGAAATATAGCAGCATATTCCTTTATTTCTTTCTCTCTTCCATTTTTAGCAGCTTCAATGAGAACTAAAAGTGGAACAGTGGTATCCAAGAAAGAGTCTGAGATGTGATCTATAATGGCTTTACGGAGCTGCAAAAGAAAGCATTACATTAGCATCTGCTAATTGGACTATTTATTAAAGTTTAATGTAATTATTGTTGACTAGTATTTTAAAACGTAAACACGCACAGAGTATATTCCTGCATTATTTGCAGGATAATATGGCTGAATCCTATTGCAGGCTGCACTTTATCTCTGACACAAAATTATATTTAATTTACAATAAGCAGCACCAAAAAGCTGTGGAACCCTATCGATGGACGATGACACATTACCTCCAAGAGGACTATTTCTGGGTTCTGTGCAGCCCAGGCTGTAGAACTTTTGCAGCCTTAAAGTATTACTTGAGGACTAGTGACTGCAATGACCTTAGTCACATTTGCAGTGAACTTGAGATATCCAATTTTCAAACCAGCAGCCCAATTTTATCTCTCATCACATAATTCTTTGCTGTAGCTTTTTACTGGTTTGCTTGGTTTAATTAACCTCTCACATACAAATTATCATTATTATTTTGTTCTAAGAAATCCTCTACCTTGCAATTACACAGTGAAATGTATCTTCTAAAGAAGATAATGCTGTCTTTGCTGAATACAAACAAGTTTCAAATGATGTTCCTATTTCAGCTATGCAAAGGAATACATGAAGCTGAGATTTTCAAAGATGGCTTGTGTAGTGTTAAAGAATGAAGAAATACAATGTAGAACAAAGGAAAAAAGACAAAAGAGAAAAGGAGTATCTGAAGCAGTAGCTATTCTCTTCATCCTGATTACAACACTTTTTTTCCCCACAACTAAGTCTGTTTCTGACTCTGGTCAGTTCCAAAGCAAAATGCTAAAAGCTAAGGAGACATATGAACAAAGAAGAACAAAGAAGGAAAAAATACAAAAGAGAAAAGGAATATCTGAAGCAGTAACTATTTCTCTTCATCCTGATTACAACACCTTTTTTCCCCACAACTAAATCTGTTTCTGACTCTGGTCAGTTCCAAAGCAAAATGCTAAAAGCTAAGGAGACATATGAACAAAGAATAGCACCAACAGTACCAGCAGGCAATACTAGGGAAGTTGTTGTGCTGCAATTAAAATTCTTATATTTAAGTGAAAGATACACCATCAGAAAAGAGAAAGCACAGGGGGGATGATGTCTGACAAACCGTTTGATCTTTAAGGTGTAAGGTCTTATTCTTACTTTCTGAGCAGATTGTTAGAGAAGGGGAAGCATGGAGGGTTTTCTTTTGATATAAAAGTACATTAAAAAATAACATAAAAACATGTTGTGTATAAAACACGGGGCATAACGTTGTCAAGAACAAAGAGTGGAGGGTAGAGAAGAAAATCTCAGCAGCTATCTGCAATAGTATTGAACATCAGTACCCTGATGAGTACAGGAAATGGTGTTTGCCCCAGTTTGCCTATTGCCTCACAAGACTACACTGGCAGAAGACCTGGAAGACCAAACCATTAGTCATTGAGGGATCTCTCTTTGGTGTTTCAAAGGGAAGAAACATCTGTGCAGTCCACTCGTGGTATGCTGGAAAATGGCTGGGAGGTAAGAACCACGTACGATCATGTCTCAGAATTAGAGGTTGGGATGAACAAGCAATTCCTTCCTAAATATTCAAACAGCTCTACTAGGCAGGGAAGCAGTGATCTAGGTGAAACTGCACACAAAGAAATTACATGCAGGTCTCTGGCACAATACAAGCAAAAATCAAAACAAACCTGTGTACTTAAAAACCCTACAAGTACTGGCCACGTTTCTGAAGTGAATACAAATAATTTCATTTGAAAAGCCTGATATTTTTACCACTTCCAGACTACACTGTTCTTGAGATAGCTGCCTTTGCCTTCAAGCCTCGCCAGATACAAGCCCTCCTTCACTTTACTTATTGTGGTCTACACAGAGGTTCCAGAGGGGCCCATGGCATAACCCACAAGCAGGTGGTGACTGGGCCAGCACTTACATGATGCTTTTGTTTATCGCACACCACGCTGAAGAGATTTCAAAAATACAATTTCATAGGGTTTCATTGTCAAAGCAAATTTTGCCCAGAACCCACTATGGATGCCTAATGTAGTACCTAAATACTACTAATGTAGTAATGTAGCTGTAGTACAGAATATCATTCGAAAAAAATTTTGTCAGAGTAGACCAAACAACAATTCAGTATCTGCAGGCACAAAACTCACCGTTTCACATTTCCCAGGTCAGGAATTAGACATGCAGTAAGCACTCTTCCTCAAACAATTCTTGTGTAATTCACATGCATGAACACAGAACTGGAGAAAGTAGATTAAGCACTTCTGTATATTAAATAGTTGTGGACTTTGGTCCATGTCTTACATTAGTTTTAGGATATTTGGATGCAAAATGGGTGGGTGGACGGTGGACCAGGTATTCAAAGGACCATTTTCTGTTGTATACAAGTTGTCACAACTGTAGAGAGCTAGACATAGTGACTTAGTGGTCCTTTCAAGGTATCTATTCCAACAACCAATAATTATTCAAGCTTATTTCAAACAAAATTAATCTTGATGTCCAAAGTACATTACATTACTGATATATTTCTATTGCAAATACATATTGAGACATGTACACGTATATATTCAGCCAGTGTCATTTGGCAGGGTTTTTCCCCAGAGTTTTGAAAGTTTGTATGTATCTGTTCTGTAGAATAGTGCAACTATCTTTAGTATCTTCTTTAGTGTAGATGAAATCTTTATTTTCAAAATGCAGTGCTACAAAAATTAAAACCAGGAATTTGGAAAAGCTTCCTTCAAGTCTCCTTTTCTACCTTTTCAGTTGCCCAGGTTGCTTACCTGTCTGCGGAGATCTCTTGTCTTCTTGCACATACTATCTATTGCAACATTCAAGGCATTACTTCTCTCTTTCTTGTCAGTCTGTAATAAATGATAGAAAACATAACCATGGCTATTTGCAATCTCTTAGCAAGCCTGTTCTTTGGGTCCTTCAGTTTATCAGAGCATTTGGTAAATCATACATGCTTAAAGAGTTCCTTTTTTTCTTTTGTAATTTGTTAAGTTTCAGGAGCCAGTACTAAATTATCCACAGAATGCCAATTTGTGATGTTAAGCATAATCCACTGAATCAAAACATATGCTTTACTAGCAGCATATAAGAATGAAATTAAACACTTTATCTTTTGAATTGCTGCAATACTCTTTTTATAGACCAGTGTTACTTATGGAACAACACTAATATAATTATTATTACTGATGTCAATCCGTGATCACCACATTCATGTGAAAAATCATGTTATCTCTCTAAAAGCAATCTGTAAATTCAGATGCCCACAATGCAGGTTAGCAGCATTTTAATCTGCAGCATTCATTATTTCACTCCTGTAAAACAGAATGGGTGAATTTCAACATGTTCAAGATGTGACTATGCAAACACTGTCAAGGACAATGAAAAACTTCTTCATTTAACAGCACATTCATTCTCAGCATCAGTAAAAGATTGAGCTCTTGAGATATTCAAGGAGTCTTAAGAGAACCAGTTGTATACTTTCCAAACTATCTTAACTTTCTATTTCTATCTCTAAGCAAAGTGCTTGTATCCTTATTAGCTATTTGAAAAGTGTAGTTAACACTGCTGTTGTACAGACCTGCATTTTGCTGCGTTTCACAGTTCTGTGTCTACTAGCACTTTTTTTGTGTTAGTACAGAAAATATAAGAAAATCCAAAATGTCTGATAAACCTTTCCTCTAAAGCAATCATTCATTACTCACTACCTTGGACTGCCCTGGTCCAAAGAAAAGAACCCACACGCAGTGAAAACCAAAAAAAGTCTCAAAGTCACAAAGTCTCAAGTCAGTACACATTACATTTCCAGGGAAAGACCTAGATTCTCATAAACGTTAAAGAAATAGCCACGATATTATAATGAGCATACTGAGCATATAGTGACCATAATATTTGGGCTTCGGTTATAGTACACTAGGAAGTTTCTATTATAGTAGTGAAAGCAAAAGTAGTAGTAACTTGGTAGGCACCTAGGTGTATAACCTTGTTATATACAATACATCACACTTCAGTCAGAATTACTTCCTTGCTAAAGAAAGAAATAATGATCTGTGAACACAGCAATATGCTTAATATTACAGCAAGGACTAGAGATGATCAGGAAAGAACATTTACATAAAAAATGAAAGGGTAATGTGATAAATGACTTGAAGTGATTGGTACATTCTCCCGAGCTTATATATTCAGGGTGACTTAGAAATTTTTTTGCTACTTTCTGGTTTTGAAATTATTTACAGTCTTCACAGGGAACACATGATCAAACACAGAACTTGTAAGGAGATCTGAACTTCACCTTGAAACCCTCAAGGAATGTCCAAAGGTAGGCACTGACTTTATAGTCACTACTATGTGACCATTTCTCATACCAATGCTTGCACAGGAACCAAGTAAATAATTACTCTTCTATTAAGTTTTGCAAGCTATTGTCAGCCTTGACAATAAAATTGATCCCTTCTAAACTGCTAGGTAAACAGGGCTAGTAAAAGCATTGCAGATACAGCTCAGCTTATGTCTATGCATTTTCAGATGACAAAGATGCAGTTCCACATTGGCACATCCTTTAAAAGCTTTATATTTAGAGCCTAATTTTCTGAGAAGACAGAATCAATGTAAAATACTGGCTTTTTTTAAAAGTTCTCTAGTAAGTTGTACTGTTGAAGGTGGCAACTAATGATACAACTGGCTCTAAGCAAACTTAAATCTTTGAGGCAGCTAATATGAAATAACCTCACTCAGCAAGTGATGTAACAATAGTGAGCAGGGGACAAGCAAAAAAATATTTGCAAATTCTTAATCTAATTGTCATCACTATCTAGAAAGCAAACCTAACTATAACCGAAGCTATTTCTCACCTCATATTTTCCCCAAAAACTACGTACACTGTAAAATGCAGCTTCAGACTGCAGATTTTGGACAGGTCCAGAATGCAGGTACAACCTCATTACTGCAGACTCTCATTCTTCCTTAAAGAAATTTAAAACTTAAAAACCCACATTACTATTTGGATAAATCCTTCTTATAAAGATGTAAATATTTCAAAATTGTGTAGTCTATTAAAGTCAGGGGAACACCTGACTGTAAAGTCTGCTGTGGGAGTAGTCTTAAACACCAATGGCCTCGTGCCGTGCTGTCCAGCTTCTGCAAGGTATTGTCCATCAGTCCCAAATACCTTTGAATGCTGAATTGTTCCTTTAAGTTAAGTTTTTACTCCTCTTAAGACTTCCATATCAAGTATGTATGTGACAGAAATAGTTCAAGATCTAAACTAGATGATTATACTTTTTAATAGCTGAAAAAATACTAGATTTAGTATTTAAAGTATGGATTTAAACAACAGTGTAGTGAAACTCACCATGGTCCAACCACCTGTACGCTACGTGCCACTCTCCAGTAATTCAGCTCACATGTCTGTGTTTGCAATACTCTGCATCTGCTTGTCAATTAACATTCCCCTCACAACTGCTGTACTTAAAACCAAACAAGTCCATCCAGAAATAGTTTGTTCTTCTACTGGGTGACTGAATTAAGAAAGGCCTAGGAAAATTATGCACATTATTCCAGGCTCTAGATTTCAAAAATCATGCGGTGGGGCTCATTCCTCTCTCTGTTTTCCTGCTTTCAGCCACTGTTTTATTCTGTAAAATACATGTAAGAACAGCTATATGGCTCCCTGGTGAAGATATTAAAAGCAAGATTCAGCTCCTATATCAATGCATTTTTAACATATGAAGCATTTTACAAGCACTAAGTCACACCGTTATTAATACTTCACTAAGTGAAAACAACTATTTTTAATTCACATTGCACAGCCTGAAGACAAATTCCGAGTATTGCAAATAATACAGGTCTATATGTTTCACACACTGGCAGAGAAAATTAGTTCAATGACCCAAAAACCACACGTGCAGAAAATCTTTCCTGTCAGATTTTCTTTTAAAACAGCACGTATTTAAAGGCAGAGTCTTAGTTGAAACAAATCACCACTGTTTTTAACTGATGATTAACAAATCATCACTCTTTTTAATGGGGTTCATTTATATCAGCAAGGGATCATGACCTTCACGGGCATTACAGATTCCTCTGCACTCCAAGTTATACAGATGCAAGCTAATATGTTTGCATTAGCTACACAGCCTTGAAGGACTCAAGAACACATCTCCAGTGGAGTCACTGGTGGGTAGATGCCAACAGTTAACAGTATTAACAAAGACAGCAGTAATTCTAAAACCTTCACACATCACTGAGTTGAAGAGATAGCTTAAAGTAATATAGTTATTCTGATAAGGTTTTTAAATTCACTTCATTAATACTTCTGAAGTGCTAGAAGTGTTTACCTAATAGTTGCACTGTGTCTCCTGTCTAAAAGCTGATCAGTAGATTGTAAAGAAGATTTGGGCAGAACTACTTAAAGTGATCATCTAATCTCTTCAAGTACTGGGGCTAATAGATATGGGCTAAATTTGTAATAAATTATATAAAAAAGGATATATAAAAGGATGCAATCAGCCATAGGTATCAAAACACTACATACTAGTAGCATTCATTATGTGAATCAAAGAACACACCCCCTTGAGCCATAATCAGGAATTCAGTTACAACACAGGATTGACATATTGTCATTAGCAGGAGTAAAATAAGATCTGGCCAAGTGAAATGGAGCTAGTTTATTTGGCTCCAGTATTATCATATTATTATATCATATAAACTATTTATCACTAGAACATACTGGTGATAAAGTACTTACAAAGATTTACTTAAATCTTGAAAGGTTACAGTCCTCAAGGTCCCCATATAGTCATCAGATAAAGTAATCACTAATCACTTTTGTATCACTTCAGAAGGTCCTGAGCCTCTACTTGCTATACAGGGTGGTGAGAGACACCTGGTTTGGTAGGCTGAAGTTTTCTCTTGTGTACAGTGCTCCAAAATACTAATTTTATATTAAAAAAAAAAAGCCAAAAAAAACAAACATACAACACAAAATTTTAAAAGTATATTGTCATAGGCCTTCATGAAGCACCCTGGGTATTTTGGACATATCCACCTGAAACAGGTATCAAGATTTCAAGTATAAAGTCATTGCTTTTCAGAAGTACCCATACTTGCTCAAAAACCACAAACATCAAGTCCAGCTTTTCAATGCTGTGGAGTAAAAGGGAGTAATGTCAATTTATCACACCCATGGTGAGATCCCATGTTTTCTGAAGTCTGGACTCCAAAACAGCTAGAGTCTTAGCTATAAACTTAAAAACTACTTTATTTTAGTCCTAGAGGATTTCTTCAAGTATTTGTATGACAACAACACACAGGGGATTGTACTCATGCCACTACACGGGGCCTCAAGACACAACAGCTAGTTGGGATCTAGCCTGCAAAGAGCAGAAGTGGTCAAGATCTAGGTGGGTCCCCCAGAGAGGAAAAGTGATGCTGGGAGTCGTGGATGCAAAAACTGGAGCTTGAGCCTCACTCTGAATTTTTAAGAGCTGTCCTCCTCCGTCAAGTTGTCTGTAAAGGAATAAATATATGCAGGTGCTGGGCAATATAAGGTTATAAACAGACTACATCAATAGAAGGTTAGTTATATCATACACATCTGTGGTGCCATTGACTACTGAAACTAAAGAGCCATTAGTAAATTACCTTGATAGGCACTCTGACTTCTTTCCTTCAACACCAGTGTAAAGAGTTATTTGTAAACACAAAACTGGCTTGGGATTTAGGGCATAGGATATTCAGATGCCAGTTCATCTTGTATTCCTGGGCTTACATAGTGGTTTGAAATAACTGAAATTAAAAGAAAGTAATGCTACTTCACTGGAATGTTTAAAATTGCATACACAACTAAAAATGACTTTATGATCTTAATACATATAGTACTCAAAGCCTCTCCTGAAAACAGATTTCTATACTTAGAGGCCTATGGTCAGAAACTGAGCACGTTTCACTTCCTGGGATGTCTCTGTTTCCAAATGCTTGCTGTACAATCTTGGGAGGACTGGCATGATTTTCATTGCTTATCTCTAGCAGATGTACCATGAGTCTGTGATAAACATATTTTGATTTAGTTCAATGTATCCAAGGACAATTAAAAAGATGAGCACATTTATGGAAATATTTAAAAAAAAAAAGTCAACCTAAAAGGTAAACACCAATCAATACTTAATAAATGTCAGAGCTCTAATTAAGTGACTGATCATTTTGGGCTATGTGTTGTTTGACAGTAATCCCATATTAAGTAATGATGGAGTCCTGTACCTTGCACCTTAATACGAAAAAAAAAAAAAAACCTCACTCCACTTAAATAGGATATTGAAACAAAGTCACAGTCCCTACAGAGATACCAGGCGTTTTATGCCTGGTTTTACAATTTAGCATTTAACATGTTTTGGTATATGGTGGTTATAAACATTGCCTCTTTTGAATTTTAAAGTAATTTTAAATTCTAGACAAAAACATAGCAGTGATAAAAAAAAAAAATATTGTAGAAAAAGCATTTTCAAAGTTTCTTGTGTGCATTGATGTAATGTCACCATTACTTGGGAAAATTCTATGCATAGATTTGTTGTACGAGATAAAAACAAGGGTTTTTTTTCATACCCAGCTCATAGAAGCCCTGATCTTTCAAATCCTGTTGTGCAATTCAATACAGTAAAGAATATTTAAAAAAAAAAAGTCAACCTAAAAGGTAAACACCAATCAATACTATGATAACTTAATAAATGTCAGAGCTCTAATTAAGTGACTGATCATTTTGGGCTATGTGTTGTTTGACAGTAATCCTCTATTAAGTAATGATGGAGTCGTGTACCTTGTACCTTGTACCTTAATATGAAAAAAAAAACCCTCACTCCACCTAAATAGGATATTGAAACAAAGTCACAGTCCCTACAGAGATACCAGGCGTTTTATGCCTGGTTTTACAATTTAGCATTTAACATGTTTTGGTATATGGTGGTTATAAACATTGCCTCTTTTGAATTTTAAAGTAATTTTAAATTCTAGACAAAAACATAGCAGTGATAAAAAAAAAAAATATTGTAGAAAAAGCATTTTCAAAGTTTCTTGTGTGCAATGATATAATGTCACCATTACTTGGGAAAATTCTATGCATAGATTTGTTGTACGAGATAAAAACAAGGGTTTTTTTTCATACCCAGCTCATAGAAGCCCTGATCTTTCAAATCCTGTTGTGCAATTCAATACAGTAAAGACAGCTGCAAGCATCTGTCTCAAAAAAGAAAAAAAAAAACAAACCACAGGCATTTATAAGGGAAGATGCAGTTCAATCCTGCTGCAGTCTTAATTTATAGTAAAACTTATTAACTAATAGAGAAGGGCCAAGACTTTTGTTAACATGATCACAGCAGGTTTGCTTCAGCCAAAAATAAGTAAACAAACCTAATTTCACTGTGATTTTACATTCTTTGCTGGGAGAAAGCAAAGGACTTGTCACCTTGAAGGTCACATGAAGAGCAAAGAAACCCGAGATGAGCGCTTGGCTACAAAACATCTGTGAGAAGTGCCAAGAGCTGGGCAGCCCCACCACAAGAACAGTAACAGGGCCCCAGAAACCTCCTGATGATGGGCACAACACAGTACAGCATGGACAGCCCAAATCAGCAGCGATTCAACAACCTCTTTTTCACTGTTCTTGCCAAACTGAGGCCCTGGCTGAGGATAGTGAGGACTATCAGCAACGCCACCTTTTTAACTGTTGCCTGAGAAATCTCTTAAACAAACATTCTATGAGTTACTCAAGGAAGCCTCGGACAAGACAGTACAGGCAGAACTTGACATTTCTGACATTTTAAAGAACAAAAATTGCTTTGAAAAGGCAAAAGCCCCCAGGCCTTTTCATACAGCATTTCAAAGCATATTTTACTGTACATCAAAAGCCTGCAAAAGGAAATTCATTTTCAAGTATGTTTATTACCTTCCTTTGTTAATAGAGGAAAAACAAAGAATGAATAATCCACAAGTATTTTAAGTTGAAAATCACTATATTTACTTGGTAACACATATTCTGTACTTTAATAAACCAAGTTTAGTGCACTTTTTTTAAAGAGATCTGATTCAGGAATATCTATTTCTGTGAAAAACTAGTATATTTTTTTAAAAAAAGGGGGGGAGGGAGGGGAGAAAAAACAAGAGGATGGAAAATCATAAGGAATCTTTCAAGTGGAACTGTTTCTCATTATAGATATTTTTGTCTCCTCATCATCTTCAGTACGAGATTGTAATTTTTTCCCTCTTCAAGCCAACCTGGACAGCTCCCTCTGGATTGAATGCTGCGAGATGAGAAGTACCCCATAAGAAATTAATTACCTCGACCTCTCTCGATAGCAACTGGAGTATCGAGGGCTCTCCTCACTGTCTGAATTACCCTTTCTCAATCAATATGCAGGAAAAGCCTTGAATTTAAAGCTTCTCAGTATAACTCTCTTTTAGCATTCAATTATATGTAGTTCCTAATACTGCAAAAGAAGTGTAATTCTAAAAAGCATGCATAAAACAGCCAAAAAAAAAACACCCAGAAAAAATGTTTCGAATCTATAAACCTTCAATATTCAAACAAACAAACAAACAAACAAACAAAAACTAAAAACCACAGACATTTTAAGTTCCTAACTAATCCTAAATTATGAGAAAGAATTATGCTGCTGGAATATGCATACTATTGCACATTCTAATCTGCTCTCCAGATGATCAGCTGAAGTTGGGGAGGGAAGCCATGGTATCTCCAAAGGACAGAGTTTGATCCCTGGTTTCTGCTAGGCGAGTAAGGATCTGAAATATTCTTGAAAGTGACTGTGAGCAAGCTAAATGAGGGAAGGATAAACCTATCCTGTTTTCAGTTGTTATTGTTTCTTTCTGATATATAAGGGAAATATCAGTTCTTCTATTACTTTTTCACATTAGCAAAATTAGAAAAATTCAGCAAGATTCCAAGGTAATCCTAAAAATACTCCATGTACTACTTATTTGGGGAAAAGAGTCATGGGAATTGAATGCATCACAAGTGGGCTGTTGCAAAGCAAATATAATGATCACTTACTATTTCTAATGCAAAATCCAAAGTCAGAGATATTTCATATTTTAAATATGATCGTCTTTATGCTTGATAGAGAAATCACAAAGGCAAATGATATTTTATTTTGGTTTGTATTTCAAGTCTAAAACTATTGGAGGAATTGGTAGGGAATAAAAAAAGAAGTTAAATTTCTTTTAATCAGATGTTACTACCATTCACTGATGATGCAGGAAGGAAAGGCAAACATAACCAGAAACAGAGCAATACCCATGCAATTGAACTGACAACAAAAAGGATATTTAAGGTTAACCTGCTTTTTACTAAGAAGCAATTTCCTAAGTTCCCAGTACAAAAGTTTTTAATTGAATATCCATCTACTATTCACCAAAGTGTTCTGGCAGTTTTACAGCAGGAAAAAAAGGAAATTAGTTAGAGAAAATCTCATCCTACAGAAGCAGCACAAGACTTTCCTGTGATGAACTATCTTATAAATTGCTAGGAGATTATATGCTGTTATGAGAGGGAGGAGGGGGTGGAGAGGGAAGAAAATTCAAAATAAAATATAGTAGAGTTGCTAAGACAGTCCTTCTCATCCAGACTGTTTAAAGGTCTTCACTGTACTCTAAATCAAAAAGTTATAGTCTTAAAGAGGAGTCATAAACAGGGAAAAAAACATCCAGCACTAGGCTACTTGAAATCTTCCCTACCTAGGGACAGACTGAGTTAGTACAAGTTTTAAAGTGGTATTTCTGCAGCAAAGCAAAGGCACATCTTGCATTTTTCGAGACAACTAAAACAATCCTACTGTGTGCTTAGATATGGTCTATTAAATGCAGTATGTCCTACATAGATTCCAGTAGACTTAAAAGGAGTCATTCAAATCAATCAGATTTTTTTATATATATATGCACACACACAGACACTTTTTAAAAAATATATATAGTGATTACAACTATATTAAAAAAAATAAAATCTCTTTCAATTCCTTATAGCCACTCCACACCATCCACTAATATCACACTTTCTCCTTATATTCCCATTAGGCCAAAGAATAAGATGAAAAGCTAAGGCAGAATAGCAAAATTAAGGTGATTTCTTTTTTTCCATTATGAAGTTTGCGAAGTTGACATATTTATTACTCTGAGAAAATCTCTAGGATCCTATTCATGATCACTTATAGCTCAGACATGATATTTAATGAAAAACAGCATACCCCTGTACCACCATGGATGGGTAACGAAGACCAGCTTCCCCGGTTCTCTTGATCTGAGATTTCAGCTATGCACATGTCCAAAAACAAAGGAGATTTCACTTGCAGTTATTCTAAAAACAATCTAGTTTCACTCACACATAAATCATACTCCATATTTCTGTGGAATGATTTGAAGGAAGAAGAACTTGGTCTACTGACAGAAACCTTATAAAAATAGCTACTTGTCAAAGACTTCAGCTCTAAACCAGGCAAAGTTTGGTCATCATGCATATTAGAGATTTGGTTCTGCTCATAAACACAATTTTAAATAGAAGTTAAAGGCTGAAACCCCAAACTGACAAAAGCTAATTCCATGTAATTATGTATTAATGTATTAGTTAATCCCTTTCTAATCCGGAGCAATTAATTTAATTTAATGCCACTCTGTGATGTAATACGTGAATCTAGGAGGCTGGGAGTCACCCAAGAATGTGCAGTGAATGAAAATCCAGATTTTAGGACGAGGACTAAGGCAAGTGGTTTAAACATTTAGCTCTTAAAATTACAAATACTTCAGCTAAACACGCATCAGCATCCTGTACATATAATGAATACAGGTTGTATGAATTCCCTTACACATGGCTTGTCTATACAGAAGACTACAAGATAAGAGGTAGAATCATAAGAAGCTTTAGTGATTGTCAGAGCAAGTAATAGCTGATGCAATCACTTCACCAGTGAATTCAGTATTACCAGTCCCCTCAGAATAAAATGTACCATTATTTATCAGAGCACAATGAAATTACTCCAAGGTGTTATTCCTAGAAGCTCGTGACTAAATGTTTTCAATACTCAAATTTTTTTTTTTTTTTTTTTAAAAATCACTACTTTAACTAGAGAAAATCTATTCTACTTCAGGGAGTTTCTGCTGTTAGCACTTATGTGGGAAAGAACATGAAAGAGATTGATAAAAGAGCACTTGAATGATCCTTTTACACTGATGACTGCCAGGAAAGGGGCCATTGCATAGCCATTTATTTAGCAGATTGATTTGGACAGTGAGAAACAGGGGCATTACTGTGGCTGTTGGATTAGACTCTCAGTACAAGTTTGAAGATCCTGGGTTTCTGTGCTACAAGAGATAGGGGGGAAAAAAAAAAAAAGAAAAAAAGCAATTTGTTAAACGTAGCAGCTAACAAACAGAGGAAAGGAGGCTGTATGTGATGGCATGCAGGGAAGACAAGTGAAAATTACAGTCTCCTACAGTGCAGGGATCTGCAGAATCCTGCATAAGATCAAGAAAGTCTGCTATTCAGGGCATATTCCTCTGCAGTTCTATGCAGGAATTCCCTGCAGTTTTTCCCCTATTTATTTTTACACAGAATAACCCCCAAATATACCTGTGGAAAAATTCAAACTCGGCATGTGACATTTTTTACATTCTAATGAAGCAATCATATTTCATGTTGGAAGTTCTTTTTCTGCAGGACTTTTAGTTTAAACACTGTAGAGAATTTTTGTCTAAATTAAGATTTCTGAGTTTCATGTTTCACTTTTTTAGCCATTTACATCCCTAATTAGCCAAAGAATTAATGTGCTGTAAATTAACCTATATTTGCATACAATTGTCATCACCTCCATGAAAGAGTATACCAAAAAAGGAAAGGAAATAAAAGTATCTAACTAGAACTGAAACAATAGAAAATAACCAGGAATTATGTAGGGTAAAGCTAGGAGCTAAAGAAAGATTCATTAAAGGTTTAAGAGGGATGAGTGTAAGTTAAAATCCTGCACTGATACAACATTAATTCTCCAAAATAAGCTCTTAACTGACAGGCAGCAGTGAAGATCAGGAAAAGGGTAATGAAAAGTCCTTGCTATTAGCAGAAAGCTCAAGGAGAACTACTAATTCATAGGTCAAAGAAAAGCTACGGGAAGCATGCTGACCTGTGGCTACAGGAGTTAAGTCAGGTGGGCTGATGAAGTTCAGAGGTCAGGAGGAACATACCCTGTAGAAGTATGGCCAGTTGATTTTAACAGTAGTATTCATACTTCTAGGTAGCCATACATAATGAAGCAATGGGTAACATATATGCACTGTTAAAGACAAATTGACCTGGTGACAGCATTTTGTAATGACACCAGTTATCTCAGTTGAAGTAGAACCAGGCAGAGTGTCTGAATACCCAATGATGTGAGCTAGCTTCATGGGCTGTCACTGCTGAGCATACATATCCTAGCAGAAGCAAAAAAAAAGAAAATAAAAAAATTCAAATTACGTTTTTAGTGGAACATAAAATATTTTAAAAGTATGCTACTTATGTCTTATCAAAAGATTAATAAAACTTACAAATCCAGGGTCTAGAGTAAAGGTTGTATTGGAAGTAGACAAGCATCCCTGCACTCACTCGGTGTATGCCTTTATTGGCATAATACCAGAGATATGGTGGCACACTTCCACCATACAGTAGAATAAAAGGTGAGAAAAGGAGCTTTTTTAAAAAAAAAGAAAAGGAAAAATAGAATAAAGTGCATTTTTTTACCAATGCGGTAATATCATAAGAGCTCTAGTACATTTTTTCCTTTAAGATTTCTAGTCATTCCTTCACTTTCAGTGAAATAAATTAAATACGTGGCTGAATTCTATTGAGTAAACTCTTTCTATATATCTGTGTTATGGAATTGCATGTGAAGTTTAAAGAATGTTAAAAAAAACAGTCAGAAGATTAAAAGCAAAATGTTAAGTAGGATTGCTGTAAATATTGTTCACTGGATGTAATGTGCATTTACATTCAGACAGATACATTTATATTAAATAATTATTCAGGCTGTGTTACAATGACATGTAACCAGGGTCTTAAAAGATAGGTTGTCTGTGTTTGTACTCTAGAAGTGGGCACATTCATGCACCAAGATAATCTGTCATTTTTCCTTACACATACAGAGTGTTTGCTCTCAGACCTCCCTTACTGCTCCTCAAGACCATGTGTATAGGTCAGAGTAACTGCCACAAGCTCAGTTAACTCTTGACCACACAACTGGCACATTAAGAGTAAGAAAAGACACATGGAAGTCACACGTCCACACAGATTACAAACTCCAGGGCACACTATTGGTAAAGAAGTCTCTTTATTCTTTGCAAGTGCTTGTATCTATTCTAACAATGACTGCAGTCAATTACCATTTTCTTTTATTAGCTGGCTGATAGTTGTGAAGTTTCTCATGCAACTGCTGATGGTAACACCTCCCTGCCAAAAGTCACATCATCATCTCCTTCTTTAAAGATGTTGCAGCATTTAATAAAAGTGACAATGGAGCTCCATGAGGAGACCCAGCAGTTGTCTAGAGTTACAATCTCAGCTAAGTCACTGATGTTTTACAGGCCTCCTACAACATGCTCTGACTAATGTAGGATAGCTCCTTTTCAGCAGTTTACAAGCAGGCCCAGGTACAGCTTGCCACCCACTTAGATAGTCCTCTCAGAAACAGTTGGACACAAATATCTCCCAGTGGTAAGCACCAGTAAATTGAAAAACTCCAGAAAGGAACTGTTCATTGACTGTGTGGTGTATGGAACATCATTCATGTGGAGAAAACACAGTATTCAAGCATGCATTTAGATTGTGCTAGCACATATCCTGTTGATAGGACTTGATAGGAGTGAAGAAGAATCTTAATTCCATCATCTCCCTGCTGCTTCAAGTGTTGTTGCTATTAAATATATAACTATACATTTGAGAATACACATAGACATATTCAAACGTCTCAATACTCACACATTCATATGCAAATACACAGGCAACACATCTGGTTTACTTCATAAACACCCTCTGGACTGAAAGAGCTGCCACTACTGCATGCTGATTCGATGGAAATCTGCAGGCAGCAAATGCACAAAACTGAGTGACCAGCCTGACAGGTTACCAGATTTGAGAGCCACCTGTTCAAGCACTGCAAATCAAATAAACTCTGTCTGTTACAGTTACCACAGAAAATACTGTTATAAATGCTCTGGAAAGAGAGTTTAGCATATAGGAAAACTGTGAATGAGATTCTGAGAACGCAGATAAGTGTTAGATGTATTTATCTTTCTTCAGGCTTTCATGGATACAACACCTGCTATTGCACAGTATGGCAGAAAGGATATATGAACAGCATAGCAGAAATCACTCCACTCCGCTCTCGTTGTGGCAAAAAATAGCCCTACACCCCTATTGTAAGTCACAAGGAAAATTATATGCCTTTGGGGCGGGGGGATTACAGGGGAAGGAGTAAGTGGAATCAGCTCAAGTATCAACAAGATATGAAAGTAAAAAAAAAAAAATTAAAAAAAAAAAATAAAACAACCCACCAAAACACAAACCAAACATTAAAAACTCAGTGCTGAAAGCATAACTTCAGTTTGGCATCATCTTATGTATGTAAATAAATGTATTTTAAAATACACTTGTTATATCAAACACACTTCACACTATACTTCCAGACTGTGAAAACAAGCATTGCCTTAAAACAAACATTTGTGCATATCTCCTTTATCTAACTATTTACATTTATCATGCTGAAGGTACACATTTAACTGTCTATCTTTAATGGATATTAAAAGGTGCGTATGTTCATTTTTAACTAGAGCATGTGTTCCAATATAGACCAAACACCTCTACAATCACATGACAGTATTACATATTAGAAACAACTAAAGAAATAATTGAATAAAACTAGATTAATGGGATCCAAGAAAATATAAGAGCAATTGTGCATGAGAGGATTTTATATCAGATTGGGCTGACAGCATAAGAGAAAATGAATGCTCTAGTAAACCATATTACATAAAGAGCAAATCCAATGTGACAAGCGTGTCTGCGAAGAATGTTAATGAGAACAAAATCAAAATCATTAAAAAAAAAGAACAGGAAGCTAAAAAGAAAAGGCAAAGTAAATATTCCAGGCAAGGTTTGTTCTGTAATTACAAAAAAGAAATTAAATGATAAATTATGGAAGAGTTGTTGTTTCCTACTCACAAGGCGTGAGTAAGAAGAGTGCTTGGAACTGAAACAAGTTTGCAGAACTGGGGCTTGGGTTTGCCTGTTTAAGACTATCAAACACAGGCTCAGGATTTTATTTTTTTTTTTATGTTTACTGATACAGTTCTTTTATGCTCATCCATAACAGCTGCAAATTAAATATACAGGACATTTTTGCTTACACTGAAGAAAACTCAAATGGGAACTAACTTGTAACTGCTACTGCAGACATACACTGATATAACTTAAACTCAAGGGTAAGGAGATGAAAAAAACAAACCAGACACTCAAACACTAAAGGGACAAAGTTGAAGGCTCTTCTTATAAAAGACTTGAGTCTTGATGCTTCATTAAGCTATGCTGAGTCCAGGAACTTGGGTGAGAACAGCCCAAATGCTTCCAGATTACCTTTCAGAAAGGTTCAGAAAGACCTGAATTCTCACACAACATCTAATGAAACCATGGCAGTAAAAGTCGTAGAGAAGCACACCACTTGTCCTCAAAAGATGAGAATAAATGATGTGCCACAATCCCTGCACACTACTTCTCCTTGCCTAAAGACATGAAAGGTGACTACAAGAGTCTCCTGCTTTGGGGGAATCCCATGAACCTTTTCAGGGCAACTGCTTGCACCCACTGAATAATCAAGAAGGAAGATGACAGAGTAACAGAGCACTAAAGCTATGACTCATTTCCACTACTCTGGGGAGACAATCCAAACCCATTCCAAGCAAAAGGAAACAACGTTGTGTTGTAACTTGCACAGTCAAACAGGATAACTTCACACATTCCATATTGATCAAGTTCAAACCCAAAAGCTGAGAGGTGTGCAGCAGAACTGATTTCATTAAATCATCATTATTTAATGAAATGTCAATCCCGTGGCACTTTCAAGCATCTAAAAACCAACATTCTTTTTCTTATTAGTCATATATGAAGAAAAGCAAGTAAATAGAGATTAAAGTAAATAGAGAGTAAAACAGAGATTGGGAAAAACAGAGCTTTTAAAACATGTCACCATAAGCAGCACAACAGCAGGGCACTTTGAAAAGTCCCTAATGACATACGGGCAACATGTCATTTCAAGCCTCTGGGTATTTTTGTCCACATTTCAAAACGTTTTGAGAGGGAAGGAGGTTGTAGCACTTGCACAAACAAGAAGTGCAGGTTTTGTTTAGAATACCTAAGTACATACGAATGCTACAAAAGCTCAAAAGATGATGCTTATAGCCATGCTAGCTTTGTTACTGATTTTGCAGTAAGCAGCCATCACTGCTCAAGTGACAGCAGAAATTATGTGCATAGGGTAAACAGGCTAAAGGAAATACCCTGAGCGTCTGCTTCTCGCTTATGCAATAAAGAAGAAAAGATCCCATGATACATAAAATATATTTAACATATTAGTCTGCATTATGGCATTTACTGAAAATGTTGCACTTTAAATTTAACATTTATTGTTTCAAAATCAGTTTATTAGCAATCACGATGTTGTGAAATGTACACCATACAAGTGCTATGCTTTTAACAGATTTCATCCACTACAAGATTATCCTACCTAATGGCATCCAATATTACTTAAAAAGAGAAATACACTTAAATTTTACCTGTAACCTGTGCCTAAGTAAAAACAAAGACAATAAAACCAAAAGATGTAATGCACTAGTTGAAAGAGCTGGTAAACTTAAATACACCATTGGCAACTTTGTTGATAAAGCTACAAAAGAAAACAAGAACAAGCTGCTAAAAAGCACAAACAACACTTTGCTTTCATTTTCATATATAATTGAAATACCAAAGAGTAGTATACTCAGTGGGTTTAAATTATATATGATGGAAATCAGCAAAGAAACAAAAATCAAGTAACTGGAATCCAGCATCAAGCCTACAGAGCATGCAACAAAGGGTGGAGAACGACAGGAACTGCCAGGTCTTGCTAACTTTAAATTTCTGAGGTTGTTCCATACAAAACTTCCACCCTTGAATATATGAAGTACTAATTAGAATTAAAACCCACATCATCACTTACAAGTTAGTTCCTCATCCACTTCAAGCATGACATGAACAAACATTGCTAAGTTATGTAAAATGCATTTCCTGTCTACAGACCACAAAACATTCTACTAAATAAAAATAGAGTTCTCTTTTCTCTCTAAACCGTTAAGAGACCTTCATGAGGTCACAGATGGTACTTAACCTCCTTTGTTACTTTCTCAATAATGAGAATGCTGAAGAACAGCTACCCCTAGTGAGCAGAGAATCTGGAGATGTTAAAAGGCTGTCTTTGTTTAGTCATTTCTCATTCTGCTCAACAAGCTTGGAGCCAGACATGGAACGAACACTGAACAAAGACAATACCTCAATGTGCATACACATATTTAGCAAAATCACTGCAAATAATTTAATCAGAAAGTGCTTTCTAAAGAGGTTTGTGTCACACCGTTACACCCAGGTCAGAAATCCAGCTTCAAGTGCTAATGTACCTCCATCTGAAGAGCTAAAGCCCACTTTAAATTTCTCTGGTCTGACCACCTGAAGCGCAGAGGAGCAAAGAGATCCTTCTCTGGGCCTCTATGAAATGAGAATGCACTGGGATGGGCTAAATTATAATCAGTCTTTTTAAAGTGCCCTGATCACTAAGCAAAGCTGTCTCGTGTGGAGAGGCACACAAGGCAATAGTGCCAATGGCAAAAGCTAAGAGTGTAGGTTGGGAACCTGGGGGCAGAAGTCCCCAGCCCAGTAAGAGGAATACCCCAAGCCAACCAGTGTGAAGGAGAGGACATCAATGTGTCTACATTGTGCGTAGTAGAGACCCAGTTCACAGGAAATTCCAGACACTACCACAGGAGAAATAGAGAATCATGGAATCGCTTTGGTGTGAAAAGACCTTTAACACCACCATGTCCAACCACTAAGCCGACACTGTCAAGTCCACCACTAGACCATATCCCTCAGCACCACAGCTACATGTCTTTTAAAGTCCTCCAAAGATGGGGTACTCTACCAATGCCCTGAGCAGCCTGGTTCATGGCTTCACAACCCTTATGGGGAAAATATCACTCCTAATGTCCAACCTAAACTTCTCCTGGCACAACTTGAGGCCATTTCCTCTTCTCCTATCGCCTGTTCCGTAGGAGAAGAGACTGACACCCACCTCACTACAACCTTTTTTCAGGTAGCTGTAAAGAGTGAGGTGGTCTCCCCTGAGTCTCCTTTTCTGCAGGCACAACAACCCCAGTTCTCTCAGGCACTCCTCATAAGACACATTCCCCAGACCCTTCATCAGCTTTGTGGACCTCCTCTGGACATGCTCCAACACCTCTATGTCCTTTTTGGAGTGAGAGGCACAAAAATAATAAAGATATTAAACAGAACTGTTCCCAGTACCGATCCCTTTGGAACACCACTTGTGACTGGCCACCAAGTGGATTTGACTCCATTCACCACCACTCTCCAGACCTGACCATCCAGCCATTTTTTTAATTCAGTGAAGCATATGCCCATCCAAGCCATATGCAGTTTCTCCAGCTGAATGCTGTGGGAAACAGTGTCAAAGGCTTTACTGAAGTTTAGGTAGACAACATCCAACAACATTTCCCTCGTCCATTAAGTGGCTCATCTTGTAGAAGATCAGGTTCATCCAGCAGGATCTGCTTTCCACAAATCCATGCTGAGTGGGCCTGATCATCAGGTTTTACTCTTTCCATACAAACAGAAAAAAAATAACTGGCACATTCTTCAGTGAAAGAATGTTACTCATCAGAAAATTAGGAGAGTCCATAGCAAGCAGCAATCTCCCTGATTTTTCTTTTGTGGGTGAATACACAGCGTGCAATCAAACTAGCTAAACATTGTCCATGAGAATGCACTCCTGATGGGTAATTTAGTCCAAGCAACACAGATTATTTGGAGATCTCACTACCTGGAGCTTTCTGAGCACTGTATGGGCTCTTTACTTCAGTTACACAATTGTATTATACAAGGGGGAGTTCTGTCTGTGTTCACAAACACTATGCAGTTACCTTAAAATATGCATAATACACTCTTTATAGACTCAAAAGACAGATACAGGACTAGGAAAACAATTTTTAAATGGAAGCAAAGAAAAAAAATAGCATAAAGAACATTCATGTGGCAGGAAATTTAAAGCACACAAGCTGCAACAGCAGTAATAGATAAGAGTGAGGAAGAAATCAAAGTCTCTGTGAAGGGAAGCAAAACAGAAATAAATTAGAAACATGATTATTTTCCATAAAGGAGAAGGCAAAAATTACTACAGTCCTTGTTTGGAACAGAGCAACCTGCTATAAGCTTCACTCATCTTCTATATACATATTAAATCCTTCTCTGAATTGTATCTGCTTCAGGACAGTCCTGCTTGAGCATCTTCCTTACAGCTTCTCTCTATACACAAACTGACATCAGTCTTTTTTCTCCTAATAACCAAGGATACTATACCAGCCTCCCCCACATCCAGCTTCTCTCAGACAGATCTCATTATTGGTATAGGACTCTGGTTATTGCTATTTGTCTACCTTTGCATTCATTATTCATGGATTTACAGAACTTCCCTGTGGTGGAATCTGTGTAGGATATTTGAAGGTATTACTGAAATCATGTCTTCTCCTACATGTAATTTGCAACATTAGCTTTCTGTGTAACCAAGAGAGAAGCTGAGTGAAAGAGGGGAGAGGGAGAAAATATACAAGTGTACATTTTCTTCTATATAAATTTCACTTTTTTAAAAAAAATTGTTTTTACTTTATACACTTTCTCCATGCCCCACAGTGAAATAAGCCAAGACAGGAAGAGCAGTTTACACTACAGATACATGGATATCCACAGGTGCTCATTTCATAATGAAAACACTGCTCTGAAAATAGCAGAGATTCACAATATAGCAAAATGGCTTTAAGATAAATAGTCTAATCCACAATTAGCAAAAAAATACTTCTCTCACTAACATTTCTGCTGGATGATAACATCAATTCTCAGTTTATATGCATTAAGGGAGAAAGATGTTTAAGAGCTCAAGTAGAGGGGAAAAAATGCAATTATTCAGAAAACATTTAAATTATAAGTTTAAAATAATGAGGGGGAGAGGGCCAAGGTCATTATGTAACTTTAGAACATTCACCTTCCACTGACCTAAGATTCCCATCCAGATGACCACAACAATTCTCCATTTAGATCTCCACAGAGGAAATTCAGAAGGCAGAAATCTGCTCCCAAAGTGGGGCTATGTATTTTTGACAGTGGAAAGTCTGGTGGATGGAACCAGAGGCCTCCACACCTGACACACTGTTAAACTGCAGCCTGGACAACCTGGCTATGAGTGACAGAGTTAACTTCTGGAGTTAAGCATGGACTGTTTTCTGTGATCCTAGGACCAAACTGAGAAATCACTGAAAAAATCACAAACAACCTGTCCCTTTTAAAAGAATAACTTCAGCAGATTATCTTCTATTAGAGTAAAACACTCCAAAAAGAAAAAGAGATAAATACAGTGCATGGCCTGTTACAGAACAGGGAAGCATATTCTCATCTTATCACTCCACAGGAAATAAGAAATAAATTCCAGGCTACCTGTTCACCAGCAAGTATTAACTGGGCATATCTTAACATGAAAAAGACAATATGCGGATGGAGCCAGACTCTCACAAATTCACTTTGGGTGGGCAACAGCTGAAAATCAAGGAATGTTACTTCTAGTGCCAGGGAAATGTGTCTGCCAGGAAATAAAACTAAGGTCAAGCCACAGATATAATCTCAACACCCACCCCCAGAACAATTTCCAGCATATCTACTGGAGATAATTTGCAAGTTGGCACAAGTACACATAGCCCAGACAAGCCAGAAGACAATCACAAACTGCCAAAGAGTGGAAAATATTACTCTAATGTGTTATTACAGGGCACACCACTGAGGTGTGTGCACATCTGGCCTCTGAAAGGGCCACCTCATATACAAGTGGAATTATCATCCTGCTTTGGTCTTCAGGGCCAGAGTCCTTTCTTTCCAAAGAATCAGTGCTACTGTGGTAAGAAAATTTGATGAGTATTATCAAGCCTGATAGACAATGCATATTTTTAGTCTATGTGGCAAAGAGCTAATACTGTATTAAGACAGGATTAGTTGTCATATGAATCATACTATTATCCTGGTTTTTGAACATTCACCTGTATACACTACAAACTGTGAAAATCCTTCTCATTTGTTTAAATACAATCAGATACAATGAGGCCCCTGCTGGAAACGAGTAAGTGCAATGAAGGTAATAATAATTAACAGTAATGGAGTACTAGTATAAAACTGTTCTCATCAACTTTTATTGCACAGTAGTTAACACTATGAGATTTTCATGAAATGTTCATCTTCAGTCTACTGTAAAATATGAGTTATAATACTGATCTGGAAACAGTGAAGACTAGGCAATAGTACAGTACATTTAAAACTTGCAACACCTTCAAAAAGTATTTCTTAACTTACATACCAAGTATGTTAAAATATTATATCATAAGACTGTACCCTAAGTACTAGGTTTACTTTGAAATATTTATGCCTCAACATCATTATTTCTTCATAACATTACATTAAAATGGTGTCACAGGTGTATTTTTACATATGTTTACAAGTGTTTTCATGTTAACTGGTAGGAAAGAACATTTATATATTTAAGCTATATTTAGCAGGCTCTTTTAGAGCCCTGAAAACTTGACTGGGTAATATCAGACTTCAGCAGACAGGCTGTCAAAACTCAGTAGGCGAGACTGTTGAACCCAGAAAGAATATGTAGCAATTGTAAAAATAGCCTACACAATAATAATAATAATAATTTAGAAAAAAAAAATAGCAGTTGCCTTTGACAGCAGAAAAGGTTGTAATACAACTATAAATGCAATAGATTTGGTCTCAATATTTTGGTAGTATGTCAGGAATCTCTGAGGGCAAGAGCACATAGGGATTTGATTTGAAACCACACCACATGAAAACTGTCAAACTGCCTAGTCGTATAAAACATGAGGCAGGAGATTCAGTTTACTTGCTTAGTGCCTTTCGTCCACATTAGCCAGCAAACAAGATTCTCACTCATCTCCAGGCCTTGATGCTGTTTACCACATGACACTTGAAGGGTACATGGAAGATGCTGTAGGAACAGAGACAGCAGTAGGTGCCCAAACAAAGGTACTTTGTATTGCCAGCAGTTTGGCAATCACCTTTAGCAGCAGGACGAATACAGGGTTTTGAAGATTTACTACTATTCATTCTGCTGTTTTTCTGTGAATTCTTTCAGTGCTTTGTGAGGATGACCTCTAATGTCCACCTGAAAGGTAGGAGTAAGAATCCTACCCACCACTTTAATAATGATCATGGATGAATCTGAACGTGCCGAGTACTGAAAATATTTCATCATTCTTGGCTCACTTTACAGACTCTCTTAAGACTTGCTGGACCTTACCTATGAGGTAATTGTTGAAAGCTTTTCTGCATGTTCTTAGTTTGGAGTCACTGTGATTTAATTTTATTTTGTTTATATTTACATTCATACGTTCAGCTATTTTAGCTTCCCATGGCTGTTTCAGTCTTCTCTGATAGGTACTACATACTTGCTCTAGGCCTCTAATGTGCTATATTCAAACAGTCTCCATATAACTTTGACAGAGTTCACTTGTAACTCATCTTTTTACTTGTTTTCTCTTGTTTAATTCCTCTGGTCCAAATCAAGCAGTAGCATATAAAATCTTTTTCCTTTTGATGCTTCTGCAAAGATTTTAAATCTATATGCATTACAAAGTAGCTCTTAAAAAGGAACATTCTGAACTAAGTTCAGCCTGCGGTTCAGGAATAACTGAGGAGTGTCTTCTTATTTTACACCTAAAAAAATAACTGGGAGATGGGCAAGCAATGAAGTGGCTGAAGAGTCAAGGAGATGCAGACTGCAGTTTCAAAACCAGCCAGTTCCTGTGCCCCATAAAGGAAAAACAGGTATAAGGGAGGGAGGAATTTGTGATAAACTGAAGTTGAAATTGGCTGTGTCCTCATCTTCCCTTCCCATTTGTTAAAGGAAGACAGTGAAAGTTGCTGGTGAATGAACAATTCCATTTCTCTTCATATTCATTTATACTCATTTTGTTTGTTTGTTTGTTTTGTTGATCCTGTCAATCAGCTTGTGATTCAAAAGTTTTTAACACGGGCACTGTAGCTGATTTCCAATCATTAAATATGTGGTTAAAAAAACCCTATATACCACAAAGGACTGCAATTTTTGACACAGGCAACAGGATCACATAAAGGCAAAAACTGTGCTTGTGATAGCTAAATCTCGTACACAAAATCTAACTGTGGTTCTCAATGTTCTGCCTACTGTATTTCTGACCTGATGTGAATTCATTTAAGAGGTACCACTCCCACTTCTGCCTTTGCTTCATTATTTTATGTGCTGTGATTTAACTTTGAATTTTTAATTAGAATTAAAATAGGTATGTAATTATGCCAAAAGAATGGTTCTGTATCATGGTGCTTTTTATCCTAGCTAAAACTTCAGAATACCATGAAATCTAACCTTGAAGGACTTCAGAAATTTTTGTAACAGTCTTCTGGCATCTAACTAAAATAAAAATCTACCCAGACAATATGAAATAAGAACTTAGCCAGAGTGGAATGATTTTTCAACTATAGTTCCAATTATGAGTTTGATTCAGTAGAGTGGGTTTATCATATGAATAATTCCATCTTTGTCACTGAAGCACAATAAACATAGGCCTTCAAAATGACCATATGCTTTAAGAGCCTGAAACAAAGTCAATAGGATCCATTTCCATGGGCTTCAAGAACTAGAAAAGCCCAACAAGAAGAGGCAAGACTGCCCATGTTAAAAGCACATACATGTAAGGCACTGATGAATGATAAGCCATTATAATTCTTTACTCAGATGCTCTCTGCTTTCAGCAAAGTTTACCTCTATGCACCCGTGTAAGTAAACATCTGTATCTATATAATGGTATCTTCTCCATAAAATGTTTTCTGTCATATAAATTTAATGTTAAAAATATTCATTGGTTTGCTGGAAAAAACAGCCCAAATCACCCAAAATCCACAAGAAGTAAATTTATAACTGAATTTCTGTGTGAATTCCTTGCAATTTTCTAAATCAATTGCTAATCTCATTTTCCAGATGTCAATGCTTTTTCAAGTGTGTTTTTGTTACAGATGACTTTTTGTATCATTAGTTTAAAAGAAAGATATTTTAAAAGAAAAACAAACAAACAAACAAACAAAAAAACACAAGAAGCACTCAGTCAACTAGGTACTTCAATATTCAGAGGCAATTCTGTGAACTGCTTGATTTTGACTGGCCCGTTCTTTACAATGAGAAACAATTCAAGGATGTAAGTGGCATGTTATTACCCAAAGAGATACCCCTCTTTGAGATACAAATCCAGCTGTAACAGGTGTGAAAACTTAAATTTAAGGCAGCTTAGTCTAATATGAAGGCAGATCACTTTAGTTATGAAGTTTACAATAAAAATAGTAGGCTCAGTTGTATAGCATGCCATCTCAGTCATACAGGAGGAACACTCACCATTTTAACATTGCTGTTAAAACCCACTCTACTTAAAGCCTATTTGTAAACACAGAAAAGATTAATATCTATCTGCCTTGCTCCTACTTCTCTCATAACCTCCAGAGCAAATAATCAACTTAATCGCAGTAACTAGATGCTTAGCAGCATGAGATCAGAGACAGATTTTCTCAAATTCTATCTTCTTGTGTTTTTAAGCACAGAAATGAGACAATTTTAAGCACTCACCATCTGACAGACCTAATAAGCAGTGCCCTGGATGTCCTGGTGAACACGGCACAGAAAGCTACCAGCCCAGTTTATAAAATGCACTCTGAGACACACCTAAGAGACACTTTCAGCTCCACCACTGACACACTACTTTATTGCCTTATTTTAATCTTCCTGAAAAAAAGAATCAGATCTATAGCTAAAAGGTCTTCAGTGGTTTGGGGCACACACGTTTACTTATCAGTATTTATACTTGATTATTATGGAAATATGATCAGTCTAACATAATACATCATTCATACTGTAATGAGTTACCACTGCAGAACTGTAAAATATATATAAAAACAACCAGAAGCGTCCAATTTCTACTTTTGTCATTCTCACTTATTGAGTAATGGAAAAGTACCTTCCATCAGCTCAAAACAAATCATCAAGAAGGTAATCCCAACCTCCTTGGGTGTTTTTTTTTCAGTCAAAAACCTATCTAGGGCAATAAACAATATGAAACTTTCTATTTCCAGGGAGGAGTAAAAAGCTGCAAAGGAAAAAAGCAAAACAGAGTTGTAGAGATTTCTTTTTATAGTTTATGGATATCAGGCAACTGGAAAGTAAGAGCAGGGTCACTGTGGTAGAAATGAATTCACTGTTGGTGGACAAAATGATTGGCAGGTCATGCACACTAGAAAAATTAAAACACATTCATTCTGATTAACCTGAATCTTACTCTATGTGTCATTAGAAGAACAAAATAACTGTTACATTACTCATCCTAACAAGGACCCACAAATTAGATGCATTTTCCTGAACTAATCCCTATAAACTCCAGAAACACATCCTGCAAATGTTAGAGTTAGGGCTACAGAGAGAATCTGAGTTGGCTGGAGCACGGCTGCACACAACAAAAAAAAAGACATAAATTAAAGATTATAGCAATAGCTTAAATTTATCACTTCCAAGATGAATGAGTCTGCAAGTTGTTGAAGTGCCTTTGGAAGGGTGTACATCACATAACATAGTAGCCACATCACATAACATAGAGCCACAAAAATTATTAGAGGGCGGGAGCAGCTCTCCTGTGAGGACAGGCTGAGGGAGTTGGGGTTGTTCAGTCTGGAGAAGAGGAGGCTCCAGGGGGACCTTATAGCAACCTTCCAGTATCTGGAAAGGGCCTAAATGAAAGCAGGGGCGGGC
>NW_008600863.1:44271-80899 GCF_000691845.1 Merops nubicus
CAGGGGAGGGACTATTCACAAGGGTTTGTAGTGGCAGGATTAGGGGTAATGGCTTTAAACTAGAAAAGGGGAGATTTAGGTTAGAGATTAGGGAAAAAGTTCCTCAGTATGAGGGGGATAGAAAACTGGAATAGGTTGCCCAGACAGGTGGTGAAGGCCCCATCCCTGGAGACATTCAAGATCAGGCTGGATGAAGCTCTGAGTAGCTTGATCTAGTTGGAGATGTCCCTGCTTGTGGCAGGGGGGTTGGACTAGATGACCTTTGGAGGTCCCTTCCAGCCCAGACATTGTATGATCCTATGATAACCTTATGAGCAGTGCCATCCCTGTCTGTCCTGGTCATCGTTAAACAAGCAGCAGTGAAAACCACTTTCTGTTATAGTTTGTCCCATGGATTTCAGGATGGATAAATCTTACTCAAGTTCTCCAAAGTGACAGTTCAGAATCTTTTGGATGACGAGTTCTTTGTTTAGCTATGAAACCACAGTCAAAAGGCAGGTCAGAGCACAGCAAGCTATCATTCATGATTTCTTCTTTTCTGCCATTAGGAAATAATTCTCAGCATGAAATTAATTCATTTTACATGCCCACACAGTCCTTAGCTTTAGTGTTAAGATAATAAATAAGGATGCCAGTAAATGAAGGCAAGCACTACCCTTCTGACTGCAGTTGATATACCATTTTTTCAGCACACTAAACACATCTGCATGTTTTCAAGTTTATGTTTTCCTCCTACTACAACTTAACCCCAGATACTCTCTTCCTTTGCCACCTGGATTCTCAGCTGCTGCCAATCTGACACTTCTACACAGCAGTGGTGAAACTCCATTGTGAAAACATCTGTGTGTGCACATGCTTCCCTGAGCACAGCAAAGGACAAACTGCCTCACTGTCCTTGCAACCTCTCCCTACACAGCAGCAGTGGCACAGGGGAGGTTTATTAGCCATCACAGGGCAATTCCCCATGGGCCTGTGCCCAGAAAACTGTCCTAGCTGCCCTCCAGCCTGCAGGGAACTGCACACAGAGTCACACATAACAAATGTATGGCTGGAGGAGAACATGCAGAGATCTCCCATTACTGGATTGGGAAACAGGGAACAATGTCATAAAGCTTTGAAGTTCTTCAACTTTTACAGGGTTCATGAAATCACTGGTACCCCTGAAATGCATCATTAATACAAAAGGTGTCTGAGCACAGAAAGAGAATTGTGAGGTACTTTGTCTTAGAGCTACTGATAGAAAGTGTTAACACACGATGCTCTAAGCATAAAATCATATGACATCCAAAAGATGACAGGATGGAAGAGCCAGAAACAGACAGCCTGGGACAAAGGTGGCAGCCACTCATGCATATCTATTAGCTACCACAACAACTAATCCATCCAGAGTTTGATAGATTTATGAATCAATCTTTTCAACAGTCCAAACTATGATTATTGCTGTACATGGACCAATGTCAAGCCTTCACAGAGTAGGCAATTTTTGGTCACTAGCACCTTGAGGATTCAAGCTACATCTACAAAAAGGCTGAGCAGTTAAAAAAAAAAAAAAAAAATCTATTAACTGTACTGTCCAGTCAATACCTCCCCTAATCGAAAACATTTCATCACGTGGGATATTCAGTACAATGGCATCTCCTCCACCACTAAAGATCACCTGTTAGAAAGAGTGCAAACACATTACACTGAGAGCACAGCTGGGGTTTGCAACTCCAGTGTATTGTGGCTTACTAAATATCAGAAGTCATCAGGGGCCATGTGGATCCAGAAAGAGATCCAAAAGACTGTCATGTCTTCATGTTTTGCAGTGAAGAAGCTAAATACTGAGGCTGTATAAACTGCTGTCACATCAAGACCGCAGAAGAAGCATCCACAGCTGCCTCACAGGGCTGACAGAAGGGATGTGTTTCCTCCTGTGTGCCTCTCTGGCTTTGCTATTCCACAGAGTAGCTTTGCCACACAGGAGTACAATCACGGTGATAATAAGCCAACTTTTAATGCACTTAGCCACAATAAATACTCTGGACTAAAGGCTATTACTATTATCCAGTTTGCTAAGCGTGCTTTGCAGCTGTGAAATGTTTATGACCAGCCAAGCCTTTGTTACTAACTCAGCAGGACAATCCCACAATGTAGCATCTCATATAATATGAAAGGCACAGTCCTGATGCCATTCATACTTCTACATTCTTTTTATGAGACAATCACATGAAATACTGCTTATTGCCCTGACAGGGACACAGTTATTTGCTAAGTACAGGAAAGTATTTGTGGACAAGATTTTGACTGGCTTCAGTATGGTAAAAAACCCACAACTAGTCTCTGACACCTAGAATCAATTACTTCAGAAGCAATAGTTTTACAAATAAAACACAAAACCAAGCACCTTCAAGTTGTTCAGATTGCCATGAAATACAGGGCCTCATTTAGTGTCAATATACACCTAATGGGAATTTACTGGTGTGCGTCTCAAGTAGATTTGCTAAAAGTAATTATTAAGAATGAGAAATACTTGTATGGTTTACTTGCATTGTCACATGGAATAGATTTGGGGAAAAAAAAAAACCAGCTCTTTTTAAGGCTTTTTTTATCGTTTCTACAACATTGTACTTAACATTACGATTGCATTACACTTCACTATGATACAGTACCTTTATTACAGCCAAATTCCCTCTAATTTTCTCAGCCTTTAGGCCACAAATCTTATAGTGCCACACGGTGGTTATTTATTCCTTTTATTTGTTCTGTTTCTAACCTGGCATTCATTCTCCTCCACAGAGTATTTTGATGAGGTTCACAGTCATTCCAATTTGGATAAAGGAAAAAGCCCAAGGTTTCACAATTTTGCGCTTGACCACCTCAAAACTTAAATTTGCTTTCTTTTTACTCTAAAATGATTTGTGTAGTGTTTGGGCTTTACGCTCAAATGGGCTTAGCTGACTGGTATAGTCATAGATCTTAGAAATATCAATTCCCTTTGAATGTCTTAAAAGCTGCACAGAATGTAAAATGGAAGTGGAATAAATGCTGTCTGGACAGCGAGCATCACATTCAGAGCCACAAATTAATCTAAAACAATCTATCTTGTTTAGGATCATCTCAAATAACTCACACCTGCTTTCCATCTAGTTTATGGTATCTTAGAATTTACTGTTTGTATTATGTTAACAATATAGCATTTGATAGCTGGTGGAGTGGAGGGAGGAAGCATATGTATAGGGATTCATGCTTCTGATCTTAAAGGTTATAACCTGAATTCTATTTCAATCTCTTATATTTTGATGAAGCTCATTGATCTTTAACAGTATAAATTAACAGATTAGAAGTACTGATCTATTTTCTAGTTGTTAGTCAATATTTGAAAGACCCCAGTGTATCAAATGTTTCCCACATTAAATTTCAAGACACCAGTTTTTAATGCCTGGGTCTATTGATTTGTCAATGCTTGGCAACGCAAGAATAAGGAAAGTCACACCTTGCAATACAGAAAATTACCTTTCTTACTCAGTTCAAATCATCTGACTTTTGCTATCTACAATATCGTTATCTACACCTGAATGAGTTGCTCTGAATTCTCACTGTACCAGGGGAGATAAAATCAACACAGACAATGGAATTAAATTCAGCTTAAACTGGGTGTTCATATTTGATCAGACTATAGACTCCACTGACTGAGACTCCCAGCACAGTGATGGGAACCTAGACAGCTACATTAGGTGTAGAACATTACACTGGAGATACTGAAAATTTAGCAACACAATTTCTTCTCTGTGTCCCAAAAGCAACTGTACTTTTATACTTAGATGCATTTGATGATGTCACTATAAAAATGTCTTTCAAAGTATACTTGTAAATTAATGGCTTCAAAATTTTCTGCATTTCTTTTTTGCAAAGAAACATAACAGGCATGCCAGAGCCCAGCAAATTTTTACAACTTCCTTATGGTCTAAATTAAAACACCTCAAGTTGTTTAGCTATCAGTAAACCTGGATCAAAAACGTATAGAACACACAAAAATTATTTCAAAGTTTGATAGAAAACAGTAGAAGACAGAATGCTGCATCCACTAAAGGTAGCAGGAACACTACTAGTAATTTAAAAGGAAGCAGAACTGAATATGAACCTTTTTCACAAAAAAGTTTTGAACTACTTTGAAACTACACCACCTATTTTCAAGAAATACATCTATTTTTAGAAATATACATTCAATTTAGGGTACTTTATTTTCTGAATATTTTCTTTCAAAGATTCCAAAGTACTTCTAAATTAAAAACAAAATGAAAATTGGGATTTCCCATTTGAATGAGTTTTCAAAGAAAAAGGTCAGTCTCAGAGAAACATTATTGAAAAATCTAGACTTTGCCTATGTAAAAATCATATCAATACATTTTATTTTCTCTCTGGTGCATTTAGTGACTGAAAGTGTAGCTGGGATTCCACAGAAGACCTATGCCTGTCCCTCACAATAATGAACCCACACAAAGAGAGCTGCATGCTGCATGTCCCCTCTCTGTGAGGGGAGGCTGAGGCTGCCCTGGGGCGAGGCAGCCACTTCCCGACAGTTCCAGCAGGTTCTGGAAGGTTCTGGAGCACTGCAGCCAGACACAGCTGAGCCTCTCAGCCACACAGCTGGCACCTTGGGGAAAACAGATTTAATAAATACCAAAAACACCAGAAAGGAGAGGAATAAGGAAAAAAAAAAAGTGTGATGAACAGTCCAGCAAGCACCTGGCTCGGGTGCAGGGAGCTGGTAGTGCTCCAGGAGCCAGAAAAGAGGCTTTTGGGTTTTTAAAGACTGATTTCCAAGACAGATTTCTGTACAAAAAAACCTTTCTCACATTTATAGATAAAATCTTCCCTTGTGGCTGAATATTCATTGGCCAATAAAGCATATTATTAACTAAGAGAATTTAATATAATTAAACAACAGGTGCAATCTGTAACACTAACCAAGAAAGAATACGTCAATGGAAAGCAAATATTAACTCAGTGAGAGCAACAAATAATGCTTACCTGACAAAAGGCCAAAAGATGAGTAAACAGGACAGGGGTTGATTCTTTGTATAGCTCTTAAATTCTACTCACAAAGCTAATTCTCATTTTATTTTGTATTGTAAATCCACTTGTTTTAAAACTCCCTGACATTAATTTAGAGAAACAAGCATTTTTTTTTAGCCAAATAAAAGTCTGTGTTATGCACTAGACCAAGTCTAGACTAGAAATTTTAGCAACATGCATATATAAATTAGATGTGTGAATTTTAATATTTTGCTGCTATTCTTAAAATACCACACAGCAATAGGGGAGACTTAGTACAACAATTCAATGAACTAATATAATGCTCATTCACTTTTTGGCATTATAGTAAATTTTCTACAATATATCTTAGAGCATTTCCTATAGACATTATGCTGATTAGTGTGTAGCTCCATGTAGAGCAGCTGGCCTAGATCGTTAGATTTAACCAATCCAAAGGATGAAGGGGAGAGAGTGTGTTGTTGTCCAGGCAAATACATTGACATTTTTATCTCCTTTGGTTTTTATCGCTCCTTTTGTTATTTTTTTTTCCAGCAGAACACGCTGAAGAGCTTGGACTTTAATTACAGTTAAAAATGTGGAACAAGAATATATGATAAAATTATGGCAGATTACTTTACCCTACTCCTTCCTCCTCAGCCTGACACTATATTTTGGGTTTTAAAGATTAAATTCCTGGTTTATAATTTTTCTTTGTCTGTCCTAAGTTGAGCTCTTTGGCTGTTTCAGATACAAAGTCTTTGAGACAGAAGAAGATCCTGACTGTCCTAGTGATGGACTGTTCTCAAAGAGAACACCTCCAGCTGCATCTCCAACAGTACCTGCAAGAATACAGGTGGGCAAAAGCCACTTCCTCAGAGCTGAGGATGCTTGAAGACAGACAGCTCAGTGCTCAGGGAGTGGCAGAAAAACTGCACTAGCCAATCATCAGCACACACATTTCTGTTTAAATCCAGCCAGATACAACAGTGCACTTCCCTTAAGACCCAGGCTAGTTCATTCTAAACCAGCATAAATTACGTATTTTCTACACTATTACATTAATTTTGTTTATTATTCAGAGCAAGAGCCCAGAGTACTCCACGAGTCACTCACGCACAGCCCCTCAACTGAAAAATCTGTAGGAGGGTGTACATATTTATGTAGAGAGACTACAAAAATGGGGAGAAATGAAACATGATAGCATGCACAGCTTTTGTTTGCAATACATTTTACATTGATGGATTTGAAATAAACTAACTATCGCTTCACCACTCACAGGAATAAAACAAAATGGCACATTACAGAGAAATGCTATCTCAAAACAACAGCTGTATGCATACTTTGGCTACGAACGTAACTGGCACACAGTCCCAGCAGCATTGCCTATTCTATCATCCCCCACAGGGAATCAATGCCTGATTCCATTTAGCATGGGCTCTCTTTTGCTACCTTCACTTCATCTGCTATGGAATCATGATTCTCTGTTTTCATTTCCTTCCCAGGCCTTCTTTGTCCCTGAATTCCTCCTATTACTAATTCCCTGTCCACAGTCTTTGCATATCTTTTAAGAGACAGAGCCCACATTGGAGGCCTTTTATGCAGGGTTTTACCATTCAGAAGTGAATCTGCATCCCTTCATCACCAAGACTGAAAAAAAACCTCACTGCACCTAGTTTGGGGCCATTCCACTGCCTTAAGATAGTCACATGTGAATAAAGGCAACCCAAGTTTAATGTCCTGCCCTCACCCCTCCTCTGGGAGACATGCAACTACCATGACAGTAGCTGTATATCCTCTGTGAAGAAGCTGACTGAGCTCTCCATATTTGGTGATCCTGATCCTCTTGGGTGACTTCACAGAGAACCCAACCTAAGTTTCCCACCACTCAATATGATTCTTGAGGGCATGTGATAAACTCTGTCCCTCTGAAATCATTCTAGGTACATCACTGCCATCACTGCACACTGCGACAGGTCTCAGGTACACTTCTACAGTAACATCAGAGATCAGAATGCAGTAAGATATTAGGATTTAGAAGTTCTGTATCCATGAAAGCCATCAAAGTTAGGTAACACTGGAAAGAGGAAACCCAAGTACACTCACTCTCCCTCTCTTTAAGCCCCCACCACCCCAAAAGAAAAAGCTCTGCCCTGCATCAAAGGTCTTACCCAGTGCTGGAAAGAACATGGCCAAGCTTCACAACAGTACTGTCGTGTTGCTCCAGTAGAGAGGGAAAAAGGAAGGTGTCTGTTGTTTACTCTTTAGTGTTACATAAGAAGATTTATAGTATATGAAAGAAGGAAATAAGCACACTCCTCCAGGTTAACTGTGCTCACAAACCAATATTCTTACCTTTGAGATTATAACACAGCTGACTGCTGTACTAAGAACATACTGGCAGAGCTACGGTTAACATACAAGGATTTTGTGACATTTCTAGAATGTCCTCAAGACTCATCTATTAATCCCCATTAATATTCATTAGTATGTTGAAAATTACAATTTCTCACAAATTATTTTCAGATTTTTTCTTATTATGGCACATATTCAGCACACTATAGTGTCAGACATGAATAAACCCACAGAAGACAGCATAATGCATAATGTGAAATAGACAACCTATTGAGAGTAAAACCAACACATATTTAGGACACATCTTAGCTCTTCTTAGAGGTACCGAAGACAATATAATGAAATGTGAAATAGACAACCTATTGAGTAAAACCAACTCATATTTAGGACACATCATCTTAGCTCTTCTTAGAGGTACATATAAAACTACACAGGCTTTTGAAAAGTGAGAAGACAGCATAATGCATAATGTGAAATAGACAACCTATTGAGAGTAAAACCAACACATATTTAGGACACATCTTAGCTCTTCTTAGAGGTACACATAAAACTACACAGGCTTTTGAAAAGTGATCCATGCAGTGTGATTTCCAGTGGATTTGTACAATATGTCTAGCAGCACATCCCATTCTGTTGACTCCCCCTCCCACACGCCCTGCTCATTTATCAGGCCAGGTGGCAGCACACAGCATGAGAAGCCTGGTGTCAGGTACATGATTCACTCACCCAACCATGCTGGCTGGCCAGCAGGCTGATGACTCCTCCACTATGGCTAATGTGTAGCTACAACTGCTCCACAGAAGCTTTTGGACCTCTCTTCTCCAAACAAGTGATTTTTTTTTTTTTCTAACTTTTATCATAGTGACTTCAACACTCAGATTTGGTTGAAATCAGCCAAAAGTTACAAAATTATCAAGGAGGGACCCACAGTCAGCAATGTAACCCCCAAGACAGGAAAACACATTAAATAAGTTTCCAATTTTAAGCATGAAGAAGTCAAATCAAATGAGCAGTGGCATATCAGAGGGGTTTTGACTGCAGTAAAACTTTGCACACCAACAAATAAGACAGCCCTCATACTGGTCTCACCTTACCCCATCAGCAAGTGAAATTAGCACTGGAAACCAATGGAACTGGCTTATTTTAAGCAGAGACTAACAAGTTCAGGTCAGTTGCTGCTCTGATAATCTAAATAAGACTTTTCTCCTTGTTTTTAGAAGGCTTTCCTGACTTTATTTTTGCATATAGATTCTTTACAACTAGAAGAATCTGTACACTGTTTTAGCATTTGCTCCGACTTTCATACATATATATTTTAATCTGAAGCTCAAGCAAATTTTCAAGATGGGGAAAAATTGTTTTAGGGAGAGATTTCTTACCACTGATACAACCAGTAAAATATGGCTTTATATTGCTCAATAACAGTAGCTAGAGTTGTGCTACTGACGTTGCCTGTAAGAGTATCCTATAAAATGTAAATAGTAGTATATAAAAAATACTTTGTGCAGTAACCACTTACAATACATATGGATAAACAGTTTTAATGTACCATTAAAATGACTTTGTACTTTTATTATCTTTCACCCCTTTTCATCTCAATTTTAAGCAACAAAAGAAAAGTCTGATGCCATACAAAGAAGTTTACCATTTGCTGTACAGGACATATAATGCACTCACAATGGAGTGTAGGAACATACAGTGTGAGGAAACCTTTAACAAGAAGGAGGAATGCTCTTGAAGAACAATTATGAAGAGAAAGACTCGAGCAGATGTGCAATCTTTAGTATGTTGTTGTTTCTAAGCTTCTTTCATCCCATTCAGCTACTCCGAACTATACTGAAAAAATAATTTTAAAATACAAAATATTTTTTTACCTCCTGTTTCCCAGACTTCCAATTCACTGAATTTTAATATGACTTTCTCTCTCTTTAAGAGTACAGTACAGGTGCAATAAGAACTGTTCACTTAGTTTACAATTGTAAAATGAGCAAAAATAATCTTTGCTGTAGTTCAGCAGCACAATCTACCTAATACAAAAGCAACCTGTTAAAGCTCTCACATATCATATTTGTGCTGATGTGCAAAGCTTTTCCAGATGGTCCCCAAAAGATCAGTCCCAGTTCACTGACTGTTACATTAAACCAAATCACATCCAAAAGGTACATACACAAGTGTTTAGAACTTCATCTAAATACAAGAACGTGTGTAAGAGGCGTCCACTGCTCAGTATCCTGTCTCTGACAGCAATCAGGAACCATTAATAAAAGTACGTAGGACAGAAAAATATACACTGGTGGTACTTCTAAATTACATGCTCCCACCTATAGGCAATATGCAGAATAACATTTTGAGTGTGGGACTTCTTAAACCAAAGGTGGCATCCACCTCTTAGCAGAAATCCATAGCTGCGGTGAATAAAAATGTGTTTTACTGCTACCTACACATAAGTCATTACTCTTCAGTCAAGCAGAAGCAATACTCTGTGACCTAGGTGACCAACTGCACACCACGAACAATAAATTGCAAATAATTCAAGCAAACAGTTTATGCCCATAGGCTAACATTTGTTCACAAAACATTTCAGCATTTGTGAATAATATATAACCAAAGACAAATGCCTGCTCATGAACAATTCACATACTAAACAAGTGCTACTTTAGCCAGATAATTCTTTTGTGACAAAGAGTCTGGCCAACTCCCACGCTCAGAGAACTGCTCACTTTTGATCATCTCCCCTTCTTTTCACCCCTCCAGGTTCCACCACACGGAATGCCAATGACTGAGGGATGGGGATTACTGCATTGCCTGAAGTCTATCTCATGGCTCTGACTCCTTTACTTCCCCAGCACAAAGCAAAGGGATCAGCCAGGACCACAGCTCCACAGCCAACCTTATCTATGTGCTGTAGCTAAAGATCAAAGATGCTTTCTTTGATCTAAAATGCAAAGCTTTCCTCCTCCCCTTCCCCACAATCCAAGATGTTACCTAAATGGGAAGTAAAAAGGCAAGACAATGACATCTGTCTCTCCTGGGATTTCTAACCACATCTCAACACTGCTACCCAAGAGAAAAGTGATCTGTTAGAACCACCTGCTGAAAAACACGCTACCTGCTGCTGACAATAATGTTCACTATGTACCAAACAGTGAGATGTTTGGCACATAGTCCTAAATGTTATTCCCAATTTCCAGGTGTATCTTATTAATCCCCTCCAATTTTCAGCATTTTCAAACTAGTTTTCAAAACAGGTGAGAGTGTTTGAACAAAGAATTTCTACTGAGTGGAGGCACAACTGAATTCACCCTTAAATGCAGTAACCCCTTCTGTACTGCAGACTGGAATTTCCAGCTGGATCCAGACACTGCTGTGGATATCTCCAAGTAACTTCAATGCACAAGTTTAGATGCTATCTAGCAAGAGCACTTCAGATTCCCTGTAAGATCAATAGGGAGAGACAGCTAGTTCCCAGAGGACAATTCAAAAACATGATACCCAAAAGGAACAGCTACCAAGAGGTAGCTAGTGGAAACTAGCAATGGTAGAGTGCATCTAATTCCCCTCCTCACTCCAGAGATTCAATACATGTCTCAGGATATCACATAGCTCAGCCTGACATGGTTTCAGCCCACACCTCTCACTTCCAGGCCTGGCTACCAGGCTACAGAAAAGGTTATGTAGGGCAGTCTTTTGTCCCTCACACTGAAGGAAGGTGAAAATGCAGGTGCCACGGGGCCAGAACATGCCACTGACAGACTTCAAGGGCAGACCACGTGGTCCCTGCTCACAGGATTATTTCATCAGTCTTTAGGTGAAAAGACAAAAAATTCACTGTTAAATATCTCCTTCCTAAATGAGTGCCCACAGAGTCAGACTCCTGCAGGCACTCCTCCATGCAACACACCCACCTCACTCACTCAACACTGCTTACAGATTCATTCTCCATGCAGAGGGGAACTGTGTGCTTTGGAGGCTGGATTCATACTGGGTTTATACTTCCAATGCTTACCTAGATCTCTGATTTAACTACAGGCTTCAGTAAAGTCAAGAGTCATCATTCTTTCCAACACAGCATACAGCTGTTCCAAAAGAGAACTTTCCATTCCTAATCACTGGTGTGGCTTCCAGCCCCTCCTGTTTTGTGAGGGTCCAATCTGGTAGAGGCTCAGAAGGGGGAGCACAGACCTCTATCTTACTTTCAGATTCTGCACTCATTTCTACTAAGTTTTATTTTCACTAGACCACTCATACTCCATTTTCTTTTTGTCTTTTGGGTCTTTTTTAGATGTTACCAGGAGAAGCATGGACTCTGTCCCCAAGGTAAGTTCTCTTTGTAAGTATTCACATGACTGTAGCACTAATTCGGGATCTCAGTTCTGCTTTGAACCTATCGTGAAAACCAAACCCTCTTCTTATTCCATTAACATTGTCTTATTGCTTAATTTTGTTGTGACATGATAGTGTTCCACCTTCTTCCCTGTCTGTACAGGTCCAAAATAAAATTGAAACACACCATTTGTTGAAAGGGGATACCAAATCAAAGTAAGACCAGGCTTACACTACTGCAAGCTAAAAACTCCCATTTGTTGGTTTTGGTTGTTTGAGGTATCACATATATTGTTATAGGATTAAAATGCAAGAGAAGGAGGGACTGATCCTGTACTCTTCAAGTTAACCAAATAAACTCTGATGATAACAAGCCTTAGCTACTAGATTTGTCATCACATTCCATCAGCTGTATTTCTATGTCATCTACACTGCTTTGAAAATTCCATATTGAAATATTGAAGATTCCTACAAAAGTCTTCCCTATTATGAAAGACTAAACAATAACAGTGTACTGAAACATACATTTAAAAAAACAGTCCATAGTAAACGAAGCCAGAGAAACAGACTATTTCCATAGTCATGCCCACTACTGATGAAATTCTACCTATATTCTTATTCTTCCTAATCTTGTTCACCAAAATAAACTCAGTAGGTTATCCTCTTTGTTCCAGAGTTTATAAAATGTGTATGCCATTGTAATAGTATCCATTGTACGTACCACTACCACTTTCAATCTTTGCTGCATGAATTTATATCATTTATGTGTTAGAAGAAAGCACGTTTCTAGATACCTCTTAAAATTCTTAGCCCAGTAATAAATATACACTCTCACACATCAGAATTCCTCACTGTTTTGAACAGCAATGAAGTGCTAACAATCTTGTCCTCAGACCAACCATATTATGTCATGCACTCTGAAAACATTTTCCTTGGCCTTCTGATCAGCACAAATACAATGTGTGTGTGAAACACACACCTCAAAAATATGACTTTTTTTCAGGAGTATATAGCCCAAAACGCTTAACTATGAACCTAAATGTTTCTGAAAACACAAACATGGGTCATGTGCATATGGAGAGATATGCACATAGCTTTACATGCCTGCTTAATGCATTTCCTGACAAAGCAAAGTCTTTAACATAGCTAATATTTATCTTAACAGGTATTTACACAGCGATCAAAATTAAGATCTAGGAATTGTGGAAGGGTGGAAAACAGCCCTGGGAGAGCTATAAACTGCAAAGGAAGAGCATATCCAGCAGTCTTGTGGTGCAGGGAAGAGAGGAGGAAGGACAGACACCCAGGTGTGCTATGGGGTTGTCTATGTTAAGCACATATCCAGGGCTAAACTAGCAGTTGCTCTATCACCCTGTGACCCCTCCCCAGCTGAGAAGGGGGATCAGGAGAAGCAGGAGACCTGCAGGCTGAAATGAAAACAGATTTAATGAAACAGCCCAACTAATACCAGTGCCAGTATAAAGTAAAGCACATTACACTCAGCCCAGTGAGTGTATTGTGGTCACAACAAGCAGCAGAATGGTCAGTGAGCCCCTCCAGGGATGAGGAGAACAGGAAAAGGAGGAGCAGGATCAGGAGCCCACACAGGAGGCCCTCTTGTCCTCAACAAACTTCCCCCTTTATACTGAAAATGACATTTATGGTCTGGGGTACACCTGTAGCCAACTCAGGCCAGCTGCCCTGGCTGACTCCCAGCTGCTAATGGCCTGCAGGTCATGGCTGGCCCAGGAGTCTGTCCCAGCAAAACCAGGGCAGTATTACTGGGCAGCCATCTTCAAGCATCCACCTTTCCAAATGCCAGGTACATGTTGCACTCAAGTGATCCTTTTCTTTCCCACGTTGTCTCCCAGTCTGTCCTGCCCTACAGCCTTCACTTTGCAGTTCTCCTCTCTCAGAGTTTGTATCCCCCATGTCTGTGCTTTCATCCCTCTGTGTTTTCCAGCTCACAAATCCACAAGCCCAGATTCTGTCTTTTTACTCCAAAACACTCTCAATTCTGAGACAATGTCACAGGCCTACTGGGGGCATCTAGAAGTATAATGCTTTTGTTGCTACCTCTCATAACTGGTACTCCAAGGATCTGACTTCACTTGAAAATGTATTCATTTCTATAAAATTAATTTTAGTCATCATGTGCAAACATAGCCTCACATTTCTAATTGTGCAAAAAATTAAAAATCAAGTAATTTATGAGTACAATTATTTTCAAAATGCAGAGACCTTAGCCTCCTTACAAAGAACATTTTACACTTTTACAGCCTATTTCTGAATCTCATCACCTCAGCTCAAACTACTAGCAACATTCCTGCAACTCAGATTTCAAGGTTTGACTCTAGGATGGCAATTCTGCAGAGCTGCAACATTTGTGTGCTTATTTGCCTATCAAACCTAATGCTAAACACTGAAGCTAATATTTTCATACTTTACACACGGCAATTACAAGTTTATTTCTATAAAATATAGTTCAGTTGCTAGATATGTGTCATAAACCCTGCTTTTTTACTATCATTTCATTTCCAGCCCCTATGGTAAGACTCAGGCATTCAAAAAAATTATTGCTACTTTAAAATAAAGTTTCCAGAGAACACAATGATAGAGTTGGATACAGTTAAAACATCTACAGAAATGACTGAGGAATAGAGACTTGAAATCTGGCATCCTAAACCAGATTAAACTCTTCTACAGTGCACAGAACTGCAGGTGTTTCTACTAAAACCTGAATTTGGCCCCAAGTGTGGAATATGCATTTGGGAGCTGTTGATGGATGGCTAACTGAAGGATCATAATTAGTGCCCTCTGCCCAACAGAGGATTTAAGGAAAGCAGATCCCTGAAGTGGCACAGATTTCTCAGATCTCTGAATTTATATGGAAGATATAAAATACAAAGTTCTATTTCCCCATCTTTCACTGGAAATCATACAGATTAATTATGTAATCATTGGCAGTTTAACATATCAGTGAACTAAAATGCGTTTATATCAAAGCAGAAAATACAACAAACATTTTAATTTTCTTTGCAGCCTACCTGAAGAAAAAGACATATACCAAGTATTAATTTAACAGAGAAGTCTCCTCAACACAAACCAGACAGTTCTGCCTACACTGATATTTACCAGCTGTAGAGGGAGTTGGGATTTTAAAACAGTGGAAGCATGAAACTCAGCATCACTAATTAGCTTCTTAAATACTCTGAAAATGCAGTATACCTTCAGGGAAATAGTGTTTTTCCAGCCCCATAGGCACACTGTGGATTAAAAATTGTACCTCATCAACTGTTTTCAGTATGTCACCTCAGCAGCAGCCACAAGCACGCCAGAGGTGATGGCTGCCAGTTAAATTCAGGGCAACCAACCTTAAAAATGTTTCTACCACTTGTGGCATTTAAAACTATATTTTTTTTATCATCAGTATGATTATTATATATTAATATGATTTATATTAATACCGTAGTCCTTGACAGAAAAATAAACCTCTCAGTAAAGAGCATTTTCTAAAGCACCCTCACTTCAGCATTGGGCTATCTGGCTGTCATTAACAGAGTCACATTTACGCAGATGAGGAATTTACCAATAAAATCTATGAACACAGTTATCTTGTTCCTCATCCCTGATTTTCAGAATCTAAACAAACCCATAAAACTGCTGGTTTCTTTTATTGTTACCAGCCTGTCATATTTTGCAATAATGTTAAGCTGCTTGCAGTCTCAGAGAATGTATGCATTCAATCATTACACATTCTAAAATCCAACGCCATTTAAAAGTGCTAAGGCAATGAGCACAATAAATTAAGACTATTCTGTACATGCGTCAGTTTTTATTAATTCCATGTTTATTACACAGAAGTTAAATCCATCTTGCCAATTGATTTTAAAGTAAAAACTTTCTATAGTCTTGAGAAATTAATTGCCTTTTACTGCAATAGCAAAACTCTGTAACTTGTTTCTAACAGAACTTTTCTAATTATTTCTATTGAAATAGCTTCCACTGTGGGAGACAACTTGGCCACAGTCTCAGAGCTGCATCACCACAAGCATCCAAAGAAATCACTCTAATACACACCCAGAAAGGAACAAATGCTGCTTCTACAAGGTGTCATTCCCACTGAGACTGGACTGGCAGGCAAGTCTCTGTGTTCCTATAATTCCATTCTTCCTCAGGGAACAATGTTTGCCATAAAAGTTTTATTCCCATTGAATAATTTTAACGTCCCTTAAAGAGAGGGACCTTTTCTTACTGCAGGATAAACAGAATTTTAAAGATCCAGGAGTGAAGATCAACTCATTCTATGCAGTGTCCAATAACTTCAGCCTATGTCACACTCTGTCCAATGTATCTTGCTGGAATCTGTTTACTCTCTTCTCCCTCCCTTTTTCTTGTGTTTATGTGCTCTTTGCAGAAAGATTCAGCACACCTTTCTGTCTCCCAAGTTGTCTTTTCACATAAGCCTAGCTAGCAGGGAAGGAAACAACTGTGATGTTGAGTAGGATAACTCCAGCAAACCTTCTAGAAATGTACATTCCATACCAAATACAAGAAATAGGTTATGAAATAAGATTCACCCTTCAAGAAAAGCTAGTAGGTTATTCTGGTTTATCAGTGTGTAAAACACTATGCAACCAAAGCACTAGGATTCTAACAGCAGCAAAGCTACTGCATATTCTGTTTGTCTGTTGTGACAGCTTTGTGGCACCCATTAAATAATGGCAGAAATTCCTCTCACCTTACCAAAGTTGTTAATATGGGGCAATGATGTCTAATCATCAAGCTGTACAGAAAAGTTATATCTGCACAGTTCTGAAAAGAATTATCCCATCTTCCATTCTTCCAGTGTTTTAAAAACACTTGTCAACTCTTTTCCTCAGCAAGATCAAGTTAATCCCAAACTGGGATTAGCTCTTTCTGCGTACTGTCTACTGTCACTGCTGTGGCTAATAATTTATGCATTAAGGAACTACACAGACTTTATGTTTTAATTTGAAATCATGTTAGTTAAGTATTGAAGATTGACAAATCTAGAACAATTTCATCCCTAACAGTCCCCATTCAGTGGTCCTAAGTGCAGAATGCCAGCTATTCCTGCTTAAAGCAGCACCTCATTCTCTGTTTTGTGATCCTGATCTGTTATGAGAAGCCAAGCCTAATACTTAATACCTAGCTGAACAGAGTATTAAGCCAGAGACTTCAAGATCAAGCATTATACCTGACCTTTTGAATTTTGTTCCAATCAATACCTCAAAAATTGATTTTTCTCTTATTCAGTATACCCAAATGATTTCATTAAACTGAAAAATGACATGACCTCCCAGTGAGGAAAGGCCATTAGAACCTATTCTGCAGCCTGTGTTACGTAAAAGCCCTGATCAGCAACCAGTGAGTATCTGAGAGCATCAAACACGTCCACCTCAGTTATTATACAACAATCATATTAGCAGTGGTGTTCAAAAGGAATCAGGTACAGAATGTTAAAGTATCAAATTTTTGGACTTGGTGAAATGTCTGGCATCCATACACAGCTGGATTTGGACTGCAGGAAGGTACAACTTCAACCATTACCAGTTCACTGTAGCAAGTGTGTCAGAAAGTTTCCCAATTCAAATACATTCATGGACTTTGATACACAAAGTTACTCCCTATCGGGTGACAACTTCCCCCAGTTAGACTTTTAACCTAGAACAAATGAGGTAACCACATTACTGTGACTATCAGTCCCAATCGGCTCCCAAGTGCTTTACTGTGGTAGAGGTGGTAAAGTCCAAAGGATAAAGGTGATGTCAAGGGTAGCCAAGAGGCAGAACGAGCTTTACTACAGAATCATGGAATCATTTTGGTTGGAAAGGACCTTTAAGATCATGTCCAACCACTAACCCAACACTATCAGTCCATCACTAAACCACGTTCCTTAGAATCGTGTTCACATGTCTTTTAAATACCTCCAGGGATGGGGACTCTACCATTGCCCTGGGTAGCTTGGTCCAGGACTTAACAACCCTTTCAGGGAAGACATTTTTCCTCATGTCCAACCTAAACCTCCCCTGGCACAATCTGAGGCCATTTCCTCTTCTCTATCACTTGTCCCTTGGGAGAAGAAACCAGCTCACACCTGGCTACAACATCCTTTCAGGAAGTTGTAGAGAGTGAGAAGGTCTCCCCTGAGCCTCCTTTGCTCTAGACTAAACAGAGAACTGCAGCTCTCTCAGCTGCTCCTTATAAAACTTGTGCTCTAGGCCCTTCACCGTCTTGCTCCAGCACCTCAATGTCCTTCTAGGAGTGAGAGGCCCAAAACTGAAACCAGTATTGGAGGTGCAGCCTCAACAATGCCTAATACAGGGGGCTGATCCCTGCCCTAGTCCTGCTGGCCACCAAGCCAGGATGCCATTTGCACACTAGGGAAATGTGCAAACAGCCTTTTATCAGTGTCACCACCTGAAAACAGGGTCTAGTCATCAAAAGATGACCAGTATAAAATTCTGTGGTCTGTCCCTCAACCCAAATACACTTTTTTTTCCTCCAAAGTGTAGGACTGTAAGAATGCCTAAGAACCTTGCTTTCCTGCTCTAATATCCAACGCCTCCTGCCTTGCACCTACACTAGAGTTATCACAATTCTCACCCTTGCCTTTTTCCTACAAACTCTTGCTTTCCTGCTCTAATATCCAATGCCTCCTGCCTTGCACCTACCCTAGAGTTATCACAATTCTCACCCTTGCAAGAACTTTCCCCTTTATCCCTTCTGTCCTAAAATTCCTTAGTGTCTTACTAAAAAGAATCAGGCTTTTTCATTAAAGCTAATTGCAATTAACAAATCATGACCTCTTTGTGCTAATGAAGAGGATTATATATTTACACCTCTGGTTTTTTTTACTATCAGAGGTCCTGATACTATTCTTATAGAAATTTAAAGAAATAATTTCTATAGGAATGCATGAAACCATCTAAGCAGTCCAAAAGCATGTAAGGAGGATCACAGTAAGTACTCCTCTGGGTGAAAAGATCAAAATAAAAAGATACAGAAGAAGACATAAATAAATGAAAGGAATGAAATTCTTCTTCAGAGAGAAGTGTTTCTTGGTGATAACCCGCTCATTTCACATGTATTCCTGTTGATTTACTCTTTTGACAGTAACAAATGTTAGTTTTGAGACTCTCTGGCCCATTTGCACAAGTCCATGATGATGGGTAAGATAGCACCTCAGCCTCAGAGACAGGAGACAATGCTGATTCACTGCAACAGGCCTCTGGGACAGCAAGAAGTCACCATGTCAGGGAAAAACAAATCTCCTTTTCAAATTCAATGACTCCCTCTTTGCCTCAGCCACTAAAGACAGCTACGTGAGATCATGGAGAACAGCTACACGACTGACTACTGTCTTGTAACATGGGAAGTCTGACGTAGGGAGGAGGAAAAACACTTCACAATGCTAAAAATTTAAGGACTGGAAACACAGCATTGTAGTTACTTATTAAGTAAGTTGCCCTTACCTATAATAAGGATTTTCAAGACTTCAGAGAGGAAAGATTTCAGGATTTTTAAAAAGAGAATTACATACATGGAGAAGTTTTAACGTTTTTAAATTAGTAAAATGTATTGCCTGTCCAGGGGGGTGGGGGTGGGAAGCAAGCTGTATTATAGGTCTAGATAAGCTGTTCCCAGTTTAAAGGCAGTAACAGGAAGGTAGGCTGAGATACAACAGTGAGCATCTGGACAGCAAAATAAGATACTGTCTCAGGGAAAAAAATGTTGATAATGGACCTTCACCTCATGAGACAGAAACCTTCATGGTCAGTAGCCTAGAAAATCAGGTGGGTTGGTTTGTTTTCTTTTAATGGATGAAATGAGAATAGCGAACTTCCTCGTGGTTAGAAAAGGTTTGTATCAATTAATAAAATTGATATCTTTTATCTAGCAGCTGTATTTACTTGCTGAGCTTCAAGCATATTTTTATTTTCATTTGCATTTCTTGCACAAAAATGGATCCCAAAGAGACTGTAAGAATGCCTAAGAACAGCCTTTTTAGCAATCTGGAATTCATTATAATTCCAGAGGTTAAAAATCAGACATAAAAAATAGAAATGTCCTTAACAACCTCTTCTGAATTTCTTACTAAATATCCTATCGAACTGACAAGAATAACTGAGATAAGCCATTCAATATGGCAGTAAACATAATGCTTTGTTTTGTTTTATGTAATAATCCCTATTTGGCTCAACTGAAACAAGAGGAGCTCTTTATGCTAATTTTTTGAACCGTGATGGATGTTTCTACAATAACTTCAGTTCCTTTCCAGCTGTGTGCACAGAAGCTTTGCAGTTTTGAACAGCTCAAGAAGAGCAGAGAAATGGACTTGAAAGTTGAAGAAAACTGTTTATCTATACAGATTTTGAACCAACTGAAGAAATGCTGTGAGCACAGGTAGACTGACTGTCTTCAGAAGCATTCATTACTGTTTCAGCTGTGATTAAATGGCAACGACAAGTATCCTGATCAAAGGATTATTGCACTTCCCTTGTGATCTTTTTCCAGAGCAATAATATTTTGCAACATTCTTCAGGAAAATCAAAACACATCCTTTGTCTGCTATAGTAAAACTCCTATATATAAATATCAAATGGATGTTTATTTACGTCTTAGTGCTGAATCACTCAGAAAGTGATTTTACTTAGATCTATATATTGATTAAAGGGAGTAGCAGGGTGAAAGAAAACACCTCAAATCCCAGAATGCCACTGCCACCAGGCTGTGATGAACCTGAAGGCTGATACCTTACAAACTGCTACCAGTACACTTGGATATACACAGAGATTCACAGAAACTACTCACTTAAGTGTAATGTGGATGAATATGCATGACTTAAACTGACCTTTAACTGTGGATCTAAGAAGTAGCTGAGAACAGTGAAACATGACATCCTATATTCCCATATTACTTAGCAGAAATGAACCTTGCAAACAAGACTTCTAACCAGTACCCAAGGGACTTTTCAGAAGGTGGTGAGAATCTGATTGTCTCGGCATCTTTCCCCATGGAATACTAATCCTGAATAACCAGACACAAAAGCTTCCCTTCAGAATGTCAAATAACTTATCTACTTCAGTTAAAAGTTAATTAAGATGCAAATTGCAGACACAATGTTACAGCATGGCTCCCTAACCCTAAATGAAGAGACTCAGCAGTACAAGGGACAGCTGCTTATAAGAGATCATCTTTCATGCCAGTATCTTTAGACTAAATGGTATATACCTCTTGTGGTAACCAGAAACAAGCAAATTTTAACTCTGTGGTGTTTACTTGGCTCTTGGCTTATGAGGGCAGTGTCCATTTAACAGATTCATACTGCATTTTCTTCATAGGAAATAATTCCCTTTCTTGGGGAAGTAGAGACAATGGGTGGCCAGCCAGTACAGTTGACTGATGAATGACAGAACTCATTCCATTAAATAACGGCAACGACAAAACTCAGGAGAGGCAGCAGCACTTTCTAGTGAATTCCCATTTATTAATTTTGTTTCATTTTGTTTGGCCTTTTTTTTTTCCTCTGCAACAACTACAGACTGTTTTAGATGCCAAGACAACAAAGCACTTCCATCTTTTATTTTATCAGTCTTCTAAAAACAGCACCTATAGTACACACCCATAGTTAATACATACTCACAAGTTCTGTAGGAGTTATTAATACTTTAAATTAAAAATGCATAGGTGGAATCTTAGGATAAAATGTGACAGATGAATCACCTGGAGTATCAGGAGTAAAACTATCCAAACAGTGACTAAATGTAAAATATCTACCTCTTACCCTTGTTTTAATCATGGAGAGTACAAACTAGATGCAAAACAGTGATCATCACTAATTCCATAGGGAACATAAATCAGCAAAACACACCCCCAGTAATTATATTAAAATATCACTTTAGTGAACAAAACTCATCACTGAGTTGCTAATAATGACCTCTGATAGATGTATCAAAAGTATGTGCTGAAGGCTACTGTTGTTCTGACATACACATTCCTATCTGACTCACAGATACACCTCTTCACTAGCTCCCCTGGAATGTGTTTGAATGGTATAACACTCCATATAATGATGAGTAAAACTCTGTAATTCCTAAATTCTTTTCTGTTTGAGAACATGAGAAACTCCCTAATGATTTCATAAATGGTTTCATATGTGGCTTCTACCTTGAATGGCAACAACGGAATGAATGGAACCTGAAAAAAGGCAGATGCCTTTGCTGCTGCTGCTGACTGCTTGTTGCATTAAACTGTGGCAAGTAAAATAAGCCACTGCTGACACCCATAACACTTCCAGCCAGCCTCTTGCTAGGAAGCAGAGACAGTACCAAGCCAATTGTGCAGAAAGAGGAAGACAAATATTGGAAACAGTGGTGGAGGCTGCAAACTTGTACGGCACTGAAAGCAGTTACTCTTTTTGAAATATATTCCAGGCACAGTGGGACATACAGGATTTCATACATTTTTGCTGCAGGTGGCCTGAAGTAAAAAATACAAGGTAAGTGGCAACGTAAGCAAGGAATACAAATGTACTAGATAAACACTCTAAAATAAAAGGACATAGAATAGCCATTGAGTACTTTCAGTAGCTGTGGGGAAAAAAAAACAAAACAAAACAAAACAAAACAAAATAAAACAGCAACTGAAGAAAGGTCACTGGCATATCTGTATGCTGAACATTTAAGAGGCTAATTTTGACAGACTTAAAACGATCAGCAGCTCACCCTTACACTTTTGGCTGCAACTTGTATTAGTTTATGATATGATATGGGATTAAATTTTCAAAAATAGAGAAGAAACCAATGGAGAATCTGCTCCCACTGTGAAATTCTGCAAACAAACCACTTTCATTATGTGAGAATTAATACTGTCATCAGTTAAGACATTTGACTGTAAAAAACTGTACTACAAAGAGAAGGAATTATCCCTTTCTCAGTGTCCCTGATCTAATTAAAAACAACCTTTTTTAAATAGAAGATCCAAGCTGGAAGTTTATCAGTACTGTGCTGATTTGCACCATGTCAGTTTTGGGTGATGACAGGAGTAGGCTTACACAGCTCTCGCTAGAGGTACAGTAACCATCACAAGTGGATTTGGACTTTGTGCACAGACACAAATAACCATAGTAGTAATTGTTACTCCAAATCTCTTTTAAATCTGGCTTTGGGTAAAGCTTTATCAAAATTAAGGAGCTTTGCAAAATGTAGAAGTCTCACAGTTAAACTGCTAGGCCCGTGCTGTTTGCGTGTTTCTGTGTGTACAGAAGAGTGGAATGTTAAACCCTGGTCTTTACATCAACATATGAGTGATCAACTTTAAAACGTTAATCTTCTGGTCATGAAGTATCTGACAGAATTCCAAATAACATGGTATTTCTGTAAGGAGCAAATATTTTCAAGGGCATTTATAGTTTTCTTTTTGAAGATTCTTTCATACAGTGGTGTTGATACAACTCCAAGACTTTTATCCGTTTACAGATATCTCTACTCTAACAGCAGATTTCCACTTGACTTTAAATCACACAGAGAAGAACATGGAAATTGCTATGTCAGATAAGAGCACCGGATCTCTTCCAGCTTTCTGTCTCAGAGTGGCAAGTACCAGATATTTTAAAGCAAACCACAAAGATCTTCATAAGAGGCAACTCTTATTCAGTAGCATAGCCATACAATAACTTTTCTTCCCCCCTTTACCTAGCACCCATTAGTTACTTTCTGGCTTTTACTTTGAAACATGACACTTTTATGGGTTTTTAGTTTTTACTATCTATGTGAATTCTTCATGCATACAAACAGCATCAAGGCACGGCACCGCTAGAAAGAATCTCACAGAGACTGTATCGTGGGGTTCAGTTACCATAGTATAAGCTAAACTATACAGCTGAAATGATGCATATTGATGAATCACAGAATGTTAGGGGTTGGAAGGGATCTCTGGAGATCGAGTCCACCCCCCCCTGCCAGAGCAGGACCATCTTGTCTAGGGCAGGTCACAGAGGAACACGTTCAGACAGGTCTTAAAAGACCTGAACAGACATCAGACAGGTCTTAAAAGTCTCCAAGGCAGGAGACTTCACAACCTCCCTGAGGAGCCTGTTCCAGTGCTCTGGAACCCTCACAGTAAAGAAGTTCTTCCTCATGTTGAGGTGGAACTTCTTGTGCTCCAGCTTGTGACCATTGCCCCTTGTTCTATCACAGGGCATAAGTGAGAAGAGGTTGCCCCTTTCTTCCTGACACCCAGCCCTCATGTATTTATACACATTAATTAGATGCCCCCTTAGTCTTCCCTTCTCCAGATTAAAAAGCCCCAGGAATCTCAGCCTTTCCTAATAAGGCAGGTGTTCCAGTAAGTAAAAAAGTAAATTAAAAAGTAAAAAAATTACCAAGTTAAAAAAAAAATCAAAGGTGCACTTAGCTTCCCCTGAAAAGTCCTCCTTTTCTATTTTTCCTATGAATTTCAAACTAAACAATGTTTTTATATCACTCTACGATTGTTCTCTGTATTAGACTCGCACATAGTTACCTAAGTAACCATTAGTGATGAGTGAACATTTTAGTCTTACATTGATAGAATAAAGTACATTCCTTCAGAGCTTACAGTCTTACACGGGAACACAGGAAACTGCTCAACACACAGTAGAGCAAAGCTCCACAGGAAGGACTTTTATTGTGCTAATTATACTGGTACGTGTCTATTTACGCTCTGGATTGCAATCCAGTCAATTTGTCCAAGTGACAAATAAATGGTGACACAAACATATGCTGTAAGATCAAATCAGCAAGCCACATGATTTCCCTATTACATAGAAGATTTTTCTGTCATGTATCTCTGACAAAGGAGGTACCTGGTAAGAACAAGTGGATGGAGATCCATCTGCTTCCTGTGTGTCTGGAGGCAAAATGTTTAGGTTTGAAACTGAGTTCACGTTTATAAGTTCTTACTAATTTCTCCCAATTCCTGTTGCCATTTAGGGACACAGAAAGGCAGCTGTTGATTCCCTCAGGTTCAGCTCTCCTATGTCTCCAATACGTGGCTGACCACAGTCTCTACATGGTTATCAACTGGCAGCATTTCTTGCTTTCTAACCTTTTCTGTATGGAACTAAGCTGTAAGAAAGAAAGGTGGTTTTAAGCTTCTTACCTACTTAGGAGAAACAGAATACTGACTAGAAGGATTTACAAAATGCAAAAACTACAACATGCCTATCCCACTATTGTTGTAAGAAAGAGAAGAAAGGATGAAAACTCCAATTCTCTTCATGCCAGCTTCCTCTCTCACTCGCTGCATTTGCAGCACTCTTTAACATTTTGGTCAATCAGAAATTAACATTTTGTGGGTATTTACTGTTTTACACTGTGATGCAAGAGGCAAACACCACCTATAGTATTTGAGTCTTTCTGAGTTTCTTTTGTCATTTGGTTGCTGCCCTGTCCACTGGACAAAAGACACTTAGTCTTAATAAACACTATACTGTCACAGAAACCAAACAAATCTGCAGCAACCATGACTTTTGTTTTGAAATTAATTACATGGGAGTCTGTTGCACTTCTGTAAGTAACTTAAATATGCTGGAGTTTGGCTGTATGTTTCTTTTTCTAGTTAATCACATTTAAGATAATTTCTTGGGTAAACATGGTCTGAAAAGATGAACTAATAAGTCAATTAAATCACATATGGTTTCTCCAGATCTCTGTTTGCCAGACACATCAATGAGAAAAGAGTAAGATGGATGGCAAATACAGAACAGAATAGTCAAAACACACCTGCGATAATTCACTTTTTGTATTTTACTTTTTTTTTAACTACAAAGTTCTAGTCCATCATTGCTGGGCACAGACAACTGAATTCTGTGGCTAAGTAGAAGCAGATTACAGGCTGGTTAACTCACCAACACTGTCAATTCAATCAGGATTCTGAGCTTTCTCAGGAACACCAGCTAAAAAACTGGAGTATCTCAAAAATGCTGTGGCTTCCTTAATTGGAAAAGACTTGATCAAATTACTAAAAGCTACAAAAATCTGAAACTTTTGATGAAGAAGAGAACAAACCTTTTTTTTTGCAGAAAAATGCCAGGAAATAGAATTAGGCTGAAGACAGGGAAAGAAGTGACTAAGCACACAACTCTAACCATTTGGAATAAATCATCTTTATGCTAGTCACAGTGTGAATGAACATAATTATATGCTGCTTTATATGCTTCTTAACTTTGTTCATGTTTTTCCTCTTTCACTTGCAAATCTTCTCAACTGTCATGTTTCCTCTTCAAAATGTTACTAATGCTGTATAGTAACACATCACTCTGTCTTTGGATTTGAAATCAGCTCAGAATACCACACCCGAGTCCAAGCACGACTCCTAATAGAGGTAGGCTAGAATGCTTTTTTGTCTGGAGGGTTCTTCCTGCACAAGCAAGTGAAAGGAGAAATTGGAAATTATTTTAGAGTATTTCAACATGTCAAATGAAATCAAGCTATTCTGCACTCTTTAACTGCTCACACCTGTATGCCTGTTTACACTGAAGAGCAATAAGACTAGGAAGTACATCAATAATTGCCTTATCTGATAATCTAGGTCTGATCTTCGGAGGTGCTGTGTATATACACCTCTCCTTTCAACTAGCTGAAAAAAATTAGCTACCCATCACCGTTTTTATATGGAAAATCAAAGGTAATATTCAGCAGATTTAAAAGTTGTTTTCAAAATAGTACTCTTGTGACATCAAAAAAGGTCCCACAGTGAACAGAAGTTGACAAGTTTACTAGCCAAAGATTTGAGATAATTTTCTATTTTACAAAGAAGCCTGTTTTCCTATACTTGACAATTACGTTGTCCTTACACAGAATTTTGCTATTTGGTCATTCTAGTGGGAAAAAAAAAATTAAAAAATTTATACCCATAGTAAGTAATGAAAATGACAACACATATGGAACAGCTTGTGTTGGAAGTCCAGAAAGGAATATATGGCTTAGCTGGTGGAAAAGATTTATCTTTGTAAATAACTAGTGTCAGACAAAAATGAAGTCAGTCACCTATTTTGCTGATCCATTTATAGGATAATTAAATGAGATTATCCCTCTCTCCTAAGTGGAGACACTGAGACCCAAAGAAACTTAGGGTATAGGCTGAGGTTTATAAGACTTTTAATTGCTTTTGATATGATGTGGATGTCATGGTTTTCCTAAAATGCAAGTTCTTGCCAGCAGTCAAGGAGCCTCAGTAGCCAACAGATATTCCCTCACTGAACCGACAGAGTCACTAACTCTAGAGATTCAGCACATACCAAGGCATCAAGACAGTTTCATGTGGACAGCCAAGGAGCAACTAGTGAAAAGTGCAATAGGGAACACATCTGAAATTCCTAAGAACATGTGTGAAGGTGCATTGTATATACATGTTCTATGCTGAGTGACTGACAAATACTCATTCCTCAGGGGAAGAGTTAAGGAGAAGCTATAGGTAAAGGCCTGAAGGCAGAGGGAACAGCTGAAGAGGAAAGGCTGGCTCTGAGGTTTTTAACTACACATCAACATTGAAGATGAAAACGTCTAGGGTTTGGTGGAAAATAAAACACTGTCAAAATGGCCATATTCCTGACACCACCACCACCTCATGAGTCCTTAGTCAAATGTTACCGTTCTTCTTCTCACCAGTAAGCTGGGACATTCTCAGAGCTCCCTCCTTTCACTCTGGCAAGAACTGGACACTGACAGATTATTTGTCTTTTCCCCCAACAAAGTGTCTTCCTGTCAGAAAACATTTATTTGTATAAGTCTTCTACAGAAACATATTCATTTAAAGGAAAACTTAATTAGAGGATGCCTCCAGTTTTCCAATTCATTCTCCAAAGAACCAAAAGTATTTATGTGCATGCATATGCTCCACCAACACATAGTCAAATTGCTTATCACACTAGTTCTAGATAGACTATCAGATAGAGACAGACATTCTAACGGCCTGAATGGCCCCATGGTTTTCCTCTCAGTCTTATCAAGACACCAAAGACCACTCCTCTCTTTTTGCTGCTCAACCATAACCAGTATTGAAAAGTCATGTACTCTTCAGCAAATGACAGCTTGGAGCAGCCTGTGGTATCAGAGCTGCAAGGACCACACAGGTACACGTCCTGAAACCATCCTGCTCCCCATCCCCTCTGCATCTCCACATGGCAGCCCAGGGCAGCTCCAGGGATATCACGTTGCTGGCACCAGGCTGCAACTCTGCTTGAACTGGGTTATCCAATGCCTCCTGGCCTGATGTCCCAGCCATTAGAGAATTCTCCATGAACAAAACTTTTCTAGAAGCTCTCCACATTAATCTGGCCCTCCAGGAAGTAAATTCATTGCCTTTGCCATCTATCATCTTCTGCCACTGCTACATATGCCAAGTGGTTACAGCAAGGTGCAAGTCAGGTAACCCTAGGAGAACAAATCATACTTTACAAGCAAACATACTTCATGGCGACACCTAAAGGTTTCTGAACACTTCAGGCTATAGAAAACCCCACACATGCTGCCTAGACAAGAAGACAGTAGGCACTTTTCCAGCAAGGGCAACCTGGCCCACAAAAGAGTGGGAAGCATCCACAACAAGAGTGGGTTTATTCTACCCTAACCTCCCCTGCACCTTCACAGACACTGAAGGAAGAATCACAAGCAGAGGCCACCAAGACTGCCTTTCATCTTTCACCTGCACATCTCCATGGTACTTACAGCATGTATCATTCATGCTCTGCAGGTTGAAGCTAGCACTACATGTAAGATGTAATTAATTTCTTTTCCTTCAATGGTGATGCTTTGCCTTCTGCTGCTTCTACTCATATTTCCCTTTCATCAAGATGCTGGAGGACAAGCCTGAATGAATCAACACTAAACCTACCCAAACAGAAGTGGCATCAACCAGTTTCAGAGAGTAAGTAAAATAATAGCTTTATATGTCATGTAGTCATGTTTCCAGAGGATGAGACTGAAGCACAGCCTGCTTGCCTTCAAAATCATAGGAGAAAAAGTCAATTGGGGAACAGTTCAGTGTCCAATACCTCATTGAGGATACAGGAATTTTGACAGGATCCAGAAAATCTAGCTACCAGATGCCATGAAAAGAGGTTGTAGGCTTGTACGCAGCTTTATCTGCCCTGGGACACCGTGGAGACCCTTGTGATGCACAGATTTAAACAAAACAGTACAGCTCCAAAAGCTTTGTTATTCAGTGGTGTGCAGCTGTGCATGAGGAAGGTGATAGCCTGTGCTGCCCCGGGGAGCCACGGCACCGAGGAGATCCTCCGGGTCTACACAAACTGACAGATGTGTCCCTGATGTCCTCTGCAAGCAATCAGATGTTACAGAGGTTACCAACTGCTAGAAAGGGGGCAAGGCTCCTTTCACCCTCACAGAGGCCAGTGGTGGCCTTGCAAAGCAAATTATTTCTAGCAAGAGAGCAAGAGGCTATTGTCATTTATCCACCCTCCCCCTCTATCACTTACCACCACGGTCCTTTAGGTCGGTACTGACAAACTGCTGGGGTAAGACCCTCCCTACTCTCCGTCCTCTCTCCCTGTTCTTGTGGAGCACTTTTCTGTTGCCTCCATTCCCCTTGCCTCCATGTTCCCTGAACCTGGATTTCCCACACTTCCCTTTCCTCATGTCTGCCTTTGGCAAATCCTGCATCCTGAGTTTCCCTCTGTCTTCCCACACTCTGATATTTACACTGGGAGTTACACCCCCCAGCTCTAACCAGATCCTCAGGGAACAGCAGGTTCATTTAATCACTGGCTCAAAAATTGCAAACACATTTTATTAGACTTATCTTCTCTTAATGATACAGTGATAGCACACTACAGTACCATTTACCACAAGCTACTATTGCTAACCAGCTGACTCCTAGTTTCTTTATAGTGAAATAAAGTCAAGGGAAAGACATATATTGTCACTTCATAAACCCAAAAAGAACACAGTGCAGCACTTGTTAACTACGATTCCCCAAAGGGACGTGCAATTACACACATAAAGGCACTCCTAGATCCAGGAGCTCTACCTGCGAACAGAAAAATGCTGTATCCAGAAGTCTAAATTCTGATGTTTGTGCATTAAGAACAGAATGCACTGTGGCTAGAAAGGATTGTACTGCTTTTTTGAATGGATTTCTTATGGGAGTAACAGAAATGGAAACATTTTTTAAATTCTTCCTCTTTTTTTTTGAAACAACATCATTAAATAAGAACTACATTTTCAAGAGTAAGCATGAAATGTTCTGAAGAAGGCTCAGAAAATGAAAAAGCATGGTAGAGAAAAAGGGAAGGCTTTTGACTGTTGATTTACGTGGAATCCCAATAGCCACTGGTAACTCCTGGTTCCTCATGGTTTGGGAAGTTTCCATCTCTTCCCTATACACCTCATTCCCATTCTGCTGGAGCCTGACAATCCTGTAAGTCCTCCTTTTCAAATGCACTTAGCAAACAGGGGTACCTAGTCATTACAGATGCCTTACCGTAACCCTAAAAAATGTAAGCTTTGCTGGTTCCCCTTTCCTCTGCAAAATGTTTCAATTCCAAAACAGGCTTGCACTGGGAACATCATCTTTGGATTCACCCTTTACTATCCTGGCTGCAGTTCATGTTAAGCATTCCACAGGGAAGTTGCAGCTCAGTGCAGCGACCACAACCAGAATTAACAGAAAACCAAAGCATGCTAAAATCTATCTACATAAGCAAACCCAAAATCAAATATGAAATCAAACTAAGACAAATTACTGCAAAATCAGATAGTAGTGAAATCCATCCTGAACAACTTCCAGATAGAAAACCTATTGAAACTATAGTACCAAGAGAAAAATCTGGGCCCTCGTTACCTTGGGGTAGTGCATCATTTCCAAACAACTTTGAATCTAATTTGTCTGTCATGCCGATCAAGAAAACAATGTGTTCATCACAGGCTCTGTCCAACACATCACTTTTCATCTCTATGGAAGTTATGACCTATTTAGCAACACATTTGTCAATATATTTTCTGATGTATGCCATTTTCCCCTCAGAAAAAGCCCAGAAAAACAAATTGGAGTGATCATGGAGACATACAACTCAAAACTAATTGGCTTCCCAGGTCCTGTGGCATCTCAATTTCTATCCAAGGCTGAAATACCAAAACAGAGATTGTGTGCAAGAGTACACAAATAAACGAAATACTTCTCTTAAGAGTATCTGTCTGCACAGAATTGCATAAAATGCTATATTCATAGGCAGAAGAGAAGGAATAACATTTTTTCTGAGCACAGATACTTCATCAGCCTGAAGTCATTGAGACTTCAGCTACGTGCAGTTCTTACCTGTTCCAGGATGGGAGGCAGGGCTGCCCAGTAATGGCAGAGAAGTCAACTTAAAACACCCTGTGTCTACAGCAACCATGCTGCAGAAAGAATATACACAACTTTATGTGGAGTACAAGCTAAATTTGCACCAAGCCTGCAACAGACTCCTGGATTTTAGGCACTCGGGAGTTGTGGTATTAGTTCTAGTGAAAAGTAGCTTATGCATTAGTGAAGTTAACCAGTTTGGCCTACAGTTCTTTTTTTCTTGGTTACATGAGTTGAATGGTAATGCAAAGGGTTGCACAGATATATATAATGTTTTGTTGATACAAAGCAAAGGTTAAACAATTTACAAAAGGTATCTTCTTATGTAAAACTCAGCCTTAACCTAATTCACTATTTTTCATAGTTTATAATGTGGTCAGACTGGTCTGAAATTCTGTATGAAATGTTTCATAGTGGGAGCAGCTTTATTTCCACGATTTGAAAAGAACGCATTCAGCTGTATGAAGATACAGAAATGTAATTTTAAAAAACTGTTTATCAGAAACTGGCACTTTTCCTGCTTGTGTAATTCAAAAAGGATCTCAGTCAAGAAAATTGAATTTGGCAATCCATTAACATAGATTTGATGCTCTCTCTGTTCATCTCTTGATGTCTCACCCCTTTCAGAAAAATGAAAATAACTCATGGTAAAAGAGTGGCTGTTCCCGCTTATTTGTCCAGTATATTGGCAATTACTAAAACCCTGGAAAAGCTACTGAAGCTCTGCTGACTCATGGCAGCAGAGAAGTTACTTGTTAACTCCGGAAGGAAGATGGGGGTGGGAGACAAGACAAAAGAGGAAAAGCCAAGGAATAGGCAAAGTCTGGGGAGAAGGCTCAGACTGAGCTGGTATACTGAGTAGTACCAACTTCCCAGGAGAAAGAGTTTGGATGTTATCTGAAGTTTTAAACACTGTATTTGAACTAGGTGAAGATTCAGACCTAATTTAATGCCATTAAAGTTTTGTAACCTGAGTCATTTCAATAAAGAGTGTACTTGTCACAGGCAAGTCCTCTACTGTCAACAGAGGAAAAGCAGCAGTTCCAAGAAGCAAACAGGCTTACCAAAGGTCTGAATTGTCTTCCGAAGCTGCCAGTCCAGCTCCATCAAGTATAGAGAGACCCCAAGGCAGTGAAGGAAAACCTGTAACAGGCACACCAGGACTGGCACGTGACACTCTTGTCAGCAGAACAGCTCCCCAGACTACCACCGTTCCCTGTGCAGTCTGCAGTTTGTCGCTGGCTCCTCAACCCTACAGATCAGATTTAAGAGCCTGAAACAAGCTGTAGTAGAGAATGGGAGATGGTGACAGTGACAGAGATTAATGGAGGAACTAACCCTCTCCCTCTCCACAAATCTGACCCAACGGGGAGAATTTTCACAGGATATGCCTTGACACAGGTATGTATTTCTGACTCCTGACATGAAAGTTATTCATAGTTGTTAGCCAGGGGTGACTGCGCTCCTCCTAATTTAGGCACTACAGATAGGTGTGTTAATACCAGTGGGATTACTGTAAGCCTGAAGTCATTCACAGAGTAAGTACTAGCCAATGCTGGCATTTTAATGCATGGAGAATTTCAGGTTTCACCTCATTTTAAGTTCTTCTATGCTCACAGCAGTGAATAATAAGGGAAAAGTCAAAGCACATTATTCCAAGGGGTACGGATTCTGCCTCAGAAAGGAAAAGCTGTTCTCAGAGCTGTCTGGTTGCATTTGAGGGACTGTAATCTGTACTCCTCTTTAAACAAGCAGCAGACTTCTCTTCAGGCTCCAGCCTATCCTTGCACGACAAAGAGCCATAATTTTACACTTCCCCACCATCATCTCTGATCAGGTATTTCTTGGTGAAGGAAGACTGCTAGCATTGTGCATTTGCTGTGATGCCACCTTACCTTCGCTCTGCCCAGACAAGAGGATGTGTCCTTTCCCTAAAGCATGCAGGAAAGTAGGGGAGAGTAAGGAAAGAGAAAAAGGCTTCTAATGTGATACAGAAGGACTGTCTATAGTTACACGTCTACAAAAACCTGGCATATGGTGCCTTCACATAAAATCCTGCCCATATCATAAACTAAAGTAAAAACAATTCACCGGATTAAGGTGCTACACCGAGCTGCCTAGTCCCCATATTTATAAGGGTTACAGAAGCCTGTGTTTGAAGTGTTAGTGTTGTGAAACAAAGTGACAGCAAGTTGGGAAATAAATGAGCACAATACTCTCTTCTAACCTCCTGGCGCTGTGCCTTTTAACAGAGAAGAAAAAAGCAAAAAGGCAAAATGTCAGCTCCAGAACATTTTTCATGTTGTGAAATATAGTGTCCCCACTGAAACGCTTCATCTGAGACACACTGAGGGGGCTGATACACCACTGAAAAATAGTGACTTATTGCAAAAAGGTCACGTGGACACATGTATAATGCAGGGGGGAAAAAAATCCAACAAAACTTAGGACCCAAAATTTGTACCAGTGTCCTACAAATGTCGCATTAGCCCTTCAGAGAAAAGCCTTGGTAGCACATACTGAGCTACTGAAGGATGCAAAAAGAGCTTTCACAAACAGCAAAAGAGACTAAGAGGATTTGGGTGTTTCAGCACACCTCACTAGCTTACATCGAAGCTGCCCATTCCGCTCCTATTAGTCACTCAGAACGATCTCTCTTTTCCCAGCAGAGCTTACTCATTTGCAAGATAAAAGGAAGACATTTCTGCACATGCCCGTAATATTCCTCACCACTGGGGGCAGCTTTACATAAGACTGCGCTGGCCGAAAGCAAAGCAACAGTCGGACGGAGCTGCCGGGTGACAGCGTGCAGAAGTGAGCAGAGCTGGTGCGGGGAGCGGGCTGATTCCTCCTGTGCGACAGAGCAGCCTCCCAGCCGGAGCCGGGGCTAAGGAAGGGAACTGCCGGGCTATGGAATACAGATGTGTGAATTCAGATAGCTGAACGGTGCTTGGAGGAATCTAACATGCTTTCCTACACAGAGAAATTTTAAAAGCCAGGTTCCTAACTATAAAGATGCAAAAACATAATATCCATGAAGATCCTATTACCTAGGAAGAATTTGACATTTTGCTGCGAATGCTGTGTTGGGATTGATTTATTCTTGGAGTGTTCTGCATGGCTGGCAAAGAATAATGTGCCAAAATCGGTCCATCTCCCAAGGGGTCCAATTTTTCTTCCTGGGTGTCAGCGAGCCCTGACTCACTACGGTGCAGCTGACAGGGGCTGCCATGCTTGTGGCACACTAAGCAAAAAACAAAAGACCTAAGGACGACCTTTGAACAACACAAAGGATGGGTATGTTTTTCATGTTATTTTTTTAATGTATAGTTCCTAGTCACTGCATAGCCTGTGCTTTAATTACTCCATAGACTTACCTTGATGTGATTTGCTATTACAGTTAAATTGCCTAGGGATTACACCTTTTGCCCAACTGTTTTTCAGTGTTTATGTAAAGGTATTCTTAAAAAAAAAAAAAAAAAAAATCTGAGTAAAGAAAACGATGTGAAAAGTAGTTGAGTCGAGCTAGGGATTTTTAAATGATTGTTGAAGTAAAAGATTTTAGCATGATTGAAAGAAATGACTGATGTGTGGGGGGATAACTTTTCTAAGTTGTTTTTATTTCCAGGTTTCAATGTAATTAGGCTACTGAGCGGATCAGCTGTAGCTCTGGTAATAGCCCCTACTGTATTACTGACAATGCTTTCTTCTGCTGAACGAGGATGCCCTAAGGGCTGTAGGTGTGAAGGCAAAATGGTATATTGTGAATCTCAGAAATTGCAGGAGATTCCCTCAAGTATATCTGCTGGTTGTTTAGGTTTGTCCCTTCGATATAACAGCCTCCAAAAACTAAAATACAATCAATTTAAAGGTCTTAATCAACTCACCTGGCTCTATTTAGACCATAACCACATCAGCAATATTGACGAAAATGCTTTCAGTGGAATACGCAGACTAAAAGAGTTGATCTTGAGTTCCAACAGAATCTCCTATTTTCTTAATAATACCTTCAGACCTGTGACAAATCTCCGGAATTTGGATCTGTCATACAATCAGCTGCAGTCTCTGGGATCTGAACAGTTCAGGGGCTTAAGGAAGCTGCTGAGTTTACATTTGCGGTCCAATTCCCTAAGAACCATCCCTGTTCGAATATTTCAAGACTGTAGGAACCTTGAACTGTTGGACCTGGGTTATAATCGCATCCGAAGTTTAGCAAGGAATGTCTTTGCAGGCATGATCAGACTGAAAGAGCTTCATCTGGAGCACAATCAATTTTCTAAGCTCAACCTGGCACTTTTTCCAAGGCTAGTCAGCCTTCAGAACCTTTATTTACAGTGGAATAAAATCAGTGTGATAGGACAAACTATGTCCTGGACCTGGAGCTCATTACAAAGGCTTGATTTATCTGGCAATGAAATAGAGGCTTTCAGTGGACCTAGTGTTTTTCAGTGCGTGCCCAATTTACAGCGCCTCAACCTGGATTCAAACAAGCTCACATTTATTGGTCAAGAAATTTTGGATTCTTGGATATCCCTCAATGACATCAGCCTTGCCGGGAATATATGGGAATGCAGCAGAAACATTTGCTCTCTGGTAAACTGGCTTAAAAGTTTTAAAGGGCTGAGGGAAAATACAATTATTTGTGCCAGCCCCAAAGAGCTGCAAGGGGTGAACGTTATCGATGCGGTGAAAAACTACAGCATCTGTGGCAAAAGTACCACGGAACGGTTTGAATTAGCACGAGCTCTCCCAAAGCCAACGTTTAAACCAAAACTCACCAGGCCTAAACACGACAGCAAGCCCCCTCTGCCCCCGACCGTGGGAGCCACCGAGTCGAGCTCTGAGCCCGAGCACGACGCAGAACACATCTCCTTCCACAAAATCATCGCCGGCAGCGTGGCCCTCTTCTTGTCGGTGCTTGTGATCCTGCTGGTGATCTATGTGTCGTGGAAGCGCTACCCAGCCAGCATGAAGCAGCTGCAGCAGCGCTCTCTCATGCGAAGGCACAGGAAAAAGAAACGACAGTCACTGAAGCAAATGACTCCCAGCACACAGGAATTCTATGTAGATTACAAACCCACCAACACTGAAACCAGTGAGATGCTGCTGAACGGAACGGGACCCTGCACGTATAACAAATCAGGCTCCAGGGAATGCGAGGTATGAACCATTGTGATAAAAGAGCTTTTAAAAGCTGGGAAATAGTGGTGCTTTATTGAACCCTAGGGACTATAAAGGGAACGTTTTTCTCACTTTTCTGGCACAGCTCTTCCATGTCTCTTTTTTGTACATTCATAATACTGGTCATTTTACTCTCATACATAATCAACTCATTGAAATTTAAATACCACAATCAATGTGAAGCCTGAGCTCTGGTTTAATACAATACCTATTGTACAAACCCTCTACTGATTTAATTAAAGTCTCTTGTTTTTAAATAGAAAACTTCTTTCATAAGTAATCCACTGCACCTGCAGCAACTGTGCCTCTGTTGAGGGAGAAAAATCACAACAATGAAAAAAAAAAATTTGAACCCCGCTCCCACCCTCCGCTCGCCCCCCCC
>NW_008600863.1:80930-92023 GCF_000691845.1 Merops nubicus
CAGCCCATGCTCTGAAACTCACTTTTTGAGCCAACAGCAAACTAAAGACCCAGACACTGTAGCATCATATGAATTCTGAACTGCCTGAGGAGAGAGATGGTGCAGGAACAGCTCTGAAAGAATGCCTGATTTCTGCCCAGCACTAGATACAATAAAAAGCCAATGGAGAGTTAAAGCGCTGTCTTAGGATAGGAGGTATCACACCAAAAGCAAAGCACAGGGAAACCCAGGCTTAATTTTTTAAAAAAATAAAAAGGTACGATGGGATTTACTAGGGCTGATAACTATTCATTGAAACCTGTTTATGTGACTTCATACAAAAGGTGCCAGTGTTTATCCCTTACATCCAGTTGCCTTTCAGAGAGTACTCAAAAGGCATTCATTAAATGAGGCGCAGGAATTCCTTATTGATGCAATTAGAGGAGCTCAAACGTGCAGCAGCAAAAGCAAGACCACTTCCTGCACACATTTGTTTCCGTGCTCATTAGAAATTCTCTTTTCAAGACTGTCAAAGACATTAATGTAGCTGAGGAAACCATTAAATCTGTCATTTTCTTCTATTTCTTTTTATTTGCTGGGCTGCGCTTGTTAGGGTTTTGTGATGTGTTTTGCACACTGTCCCTCTAATAACTAATAAAGCTTCATTACTTACGAAGCCAGTGTATATTTTAGAAATACAACTGCAAAGAGCTTTCAGAGAAAATTGGTTACTCAATGATTGGAGAAGACCGCATTCAAAAATCCTTGAAGGAATCAGTGACAAATTATTTTTCTCTCTTAGCAAACCCTAATGACATTACAAGAATTCACAGTTATTCATTTTTAATGTGCAGTCATTCATCAGCGGTTCTGGACAAAATAAAGATTTGTAACCTGGCTACTCCCTGCCCTCCCTCTCCCAAAGTCATGTATTTTTGTTGGCTGCAGAAGAATATAACATCCCCCATATTTCCAAATAAATCATATCTCCCGTTTCCATTATCAGGAAGGGGGGGTGGGGGTGGAGTGTGGTTCATTCTCCAAATAATACAGCAACACCTATATAAAAGCAAGACAGTAATTTAATTATTTCTGTTTTGTAACTTGACTTGTCTTAGTAAACTGCATGTCTTCAATCACTTGGGAGGGAATGTTTCTACAAAGCAGTTTCACTGCAGCAGATTAGAAAAAGCAGAATGTTCCCTTGAATTTTACTGGAAAAACCCTAATCACAGCCAATCACCTTGAAATAAGCCAGATACAATAAAAACAAATCTAGAAAGCACCTCTTTAAAAAGAGCTAACGTACTTGAGAGGTTTTTGGTTTGTTTGTTTTCATGTAATCAAGCCATTCTCATTTTCAAGGACTGTGGTGAGGAGATATCTGAGAGTAGAAGCGTGAGACTGTACTGAACCCTGCAACAACTGAGACCCTGTTTTACTGAGCCAGAGAGGATCCCACACAATTAATAATGCAAGTGCTTGAGACGCTTTAGCAGCAATGAGCTGACTGATTTTTAATCTGAGTTGTACCTTGACAGTTGCTACTAAAAGTCAATACACACTGAATTATCTTATCTATTACGGGATTCAGTTTTCTACCAGAGGTCCAGAGGTCTCGGTTATGTCTGTACTGAAGGATTACTTTGCTGTAAACTTCTTGTTAAGAACCATCTCTGTATTTCTACAGGCTTCAGCATCTGCAGTGGTGACTAATATTAGGTACAGCAAAAACAAGAAAGACTTGGCCCAAAACATAAATACATACACACACACACAGACACACACGTTTGTATATATAAATATATTGAAAAATATATATATAAAAATGAAATAAAATTTTGCTATTTAGTTTAGGAGTGCTAACTGCAATCAGAAAATAATTTCATACTATTAATTTATAATTTTTGCTATTTGAAAACGTTCGATACATGGACTGTGGTTGTGAATTGTTTATAACTGTTTGACTTTATGTGCTTCCTTTTATGTTAATTTAATGCCTTGTTCTAACAATACTCAGAAAAAAAAATCCATAAAATCCTTTAAAATTATCACTAGCTCCCTTTGACAAATATTTCATTATAGGTGTGAAAAATAAAATAAGGCCAGTATGTTATTAACCATAGATGGATAACAAAACCAATAAAGAAAATCCAGCACGCATATACTCAGGCATGCACATGCTCAGATCAACTAATTAATTTATTGCCTGAATAACTACAGATTTGCTTTTCATTAATTTCCAAACACATAGCAAATACAGATGAATATGTAATTGCTAATAGTCATTGATATTGAAACCACAGTCTGATTACACAAAAAAGATGCCCAGTGTAACTCTTTGAACCTTCCTGCACAGCCTGAGGCCATCAAACCGAGTTGTTAAATCCCACTCTAGTGGCTATGGCTTAGAAAACATTTTAAACCAGCTTCACAGCTTGTTAAAACACATACAAAAATCCATGCTTTCATCTGGGTAAAGGGCAACTTGAACCAAGCTAAACTTAGTCTCACCGCTGTCAAATTAAACACTATAGCAGTGACTTGGTTTGGGTGGCTAGGCCACTAAAGTCACAAATTCTACTGATCTTGTAGGAAATGACCCAGACTTAGCTGAGCAACTTTCAGTCCCTATGAAAGGCTGCCCCTTTCCTGAATACAAATGAAGTATTAAAGCTTCAAAGACTGCAGAGAAGAAATTTCTTCTTTGTTTCTCCCCAATTTGGGCAGCAGGTATCTAGGATTCTGACCCCATTTTGCCTTGGGTTTTGGATATTTTGGTGTCACTCTCTCACAAAACTGTTAAAACCTTGCTGGGGTGATGAGGAGGAAACCTCAGAGGATGTGCAACAGCTGCGACGGTTCTTACAAGCCCCTGAGCCTTCATATGACCATTTTAGGCACTGACCTCAGCAAGATGTGACTGAGTGCCTCCAAAGACATCGCGATCCCTTAATGGATCTGATGCCACCTACATATTCCAAGTTCAGGAGAGCAACAATGCATTTTGAAGGCGCCTGGGCTTTGTTTTGTTGTGGTTTGTTTTTTTTAAAGATCAACTTCCATTCCTTTTCCTGAGTCTTATATGATGTTCTAGGGCTACCACTCAAAGATCGGGGCTCTTCAAGCCACAAAGTGCTGAAGACAGGCTCCTCCATGCCTGTCTTCATTTGCATTGGTTTTGCAGTTTATATTTATTTAAATAATGTTGAGGCAAATGTTAGCTGGAATCTCCAAAGAAGACTGTTTTATTTCATTATAGCACCCCAAAAATCTTGAAAGAAGTCAGGACTTCCTTTGCTAGACACTGTACAAAGACCTTCCAATACTCTCTCACATCAAACGCTTACAAGGGATGTTGAGAAGACAGACAGAAGATGGCAAATAAACATGACAGATTTGAGGTAATTTGCTCAAGATCACACCCAAATTCAGTACTGGGAATGCAATCCAGTATCTTCACACCAATATTTCCTCCTAGCCAGTAGACTATTTGGTCTCTCAACTAAACAGCCTAGCTCCTGAAATATGCAAGTGGTATTTCAGAATAATAAACCACACTGAATGCACATCTTTGGAGAAAGAAAATAACTAATGTTCTAAGCAAATTCAAGGAGACTGGTAATGTTCATTCACTGTGTTGAGATTACCTCCAGCAATTGCAGAGTAAGAGAATAATAATGAGAACTAGTGGCTTGAGTATGATGAATGCAAGACTCTCTACTGGCTGGTAGGCTTTCATTACTCACCATCTGTACTTACAGTCACTGCAGCTTAAAGGTTTGACAATGCTCTTTTTTTTTTTATAATTATGAAATAGTGAACCTTGATAGAAAATTCAATTGCACAGTGCACATAAATGTACAATATCCCTGCAAACACAATTAGAAATTTTCAGTTTGCTGCAAGCTAATGGTCTTTGCTGTCAGCCACTCAACTCTAGATAAATATTCCCTTAGATGAATTTCTGTGGAACAATAGTGACATCCAGCGGGTAGTTAGCTTAATCACAGGTATCTGTCCTCTATATCAATTCACATACAGATGTGTTTGCCTTTTTACTTTGCATTCCTCTGTATCACATGGCAGTGGCATCAAACCCTTTCCGCAGTCATTCAACTGCATCTGTGTAACAAGACTCATAACTTGAATGTAGTGAGTAAGTGCTGAAAATAAGAGTAGATAAATGCTAGCCAGAAATGGCCTGTCCAGCATCTAAGTCACTACTGTCAGTAAAAGGCAAGATGCATACAGTAAGCAAGGACAGGAGCTGTAACAAATTTGTGGCCACTGATTGAGAACTTATTGTTTATAAAACACCGCCCTAAGTGACTTTAAAAATACTGTCAAATAAACTCATTCAACTTCCTAACAGCAGAAGATTTCAAAAAATAAATACAAATGTTGAGTTTATTTTCACAATAATGAGAGAAAGATATTACTAGACAGCCAAAGAGCGGGCACTCACCAGCTGGGAACAAGTTAAAGCAACAGCTTCATCTCAAAGTACACTATGTGCAGAATAGACAAGAAGCAAACGATGAAGCAGTGGGAGCCTCAGCAGTGCCGTGAATATGCAGCATATTTGCTTGTGCAAAGGCTGCTTGCAGCAGCTTCTGATACATTTTTCAGCAACCACTTTAGGCCTCAGAGTAACTCTCTGCAGTGATTTGCAGAATAACTCTACTGGCAATAGCACAAGCCAATGAAATCAGGATTACAGAACTGTTAATAACAGATTTCATTTCCCTCAAGAAGATGCAGAAGAACTCGGTTCACTCCACAATGAATATAAATACAGTTGTACTGCTAACTCTTTTAGGTACTTCCATGTGTTTGGAGGTCACCTGTCAGCCTATGATATACAGCCTTGATTTTTATTCCTAGCTAGGCTTTCTAGAATGGGTGTTATCCCAGTGGTACAGTATAGGATTTTGTTGTGATTCTCAGGGTTATAACCAAACTATTTCTTGGCCTAACAGTGAATGCAACATAGTAGGGGGAAAAAAATAAAGTGACCAAGTTCAACAGCTAGGAACAGATCACGAAGGAGGTCACAAAGTAATAAAAAGGAGTTTACTCAAGACACTCTGGGATGGCTAGCTGTGAGTTGATGGCCAACATTTTACTTACCACAGAAGCAGCAAATGTCAATTAGAACAAGTGCAAGCATCAAAAAAGCAATATTACAAAAAGATTTGCAAGCAGTAGGCAGTGTCTTTTATTTGATCAACCCATCACAGAAATCACATCACCCTGCAATTCTTGTCTTGCTCATATTATTAGACTGTCGTGACCATAGGATTAGCATTCTAATGTAAGAATGAGCAGGGTTTACTGAGAAGGGCACTTAATCCCTATTTATTAACTTTTTCTTTCTATATGGCTTAATGAAACCTACTGATGTTACCGCAGGAAATATTTTACATTGATGTGGAAAACCACAAGTTTTAAGATTCCTCATTACCAAAATCAACCAAACTCTTTAACAGAACAAAATATTTCATTCTTTACGGACAACTTCTTACTGTTTCTCACAAACTCCTTCACTTGCCAAGAAAAAAGTGAATGGCTGGAGATGTAACCTTGACAAAGGGTTCTCCAAAACACCCTCAAATGTCTTCTTAACCACTAAAACCATTCCTTTCCTGTGTTTCTGTGCAATGAATACCTTGACAATGTGTCACAGCTTATACTCTCAACTGAATTCTAAATTTCTATTACTCCAACGCTAGCAGCAGCATTGAGATCACGTAGGGCTTCACAATTACAGTTCAACCCTGCAGATTCTCAAAGTGTTTTGTGGCAGCCAAGCTCCATTAATACATCATAAGGACTATGAAACCAAAATGTCTTAATTACTCACCTACTTACACTCCAAATAGGGACAGAAATGCATTACAAGTTTTATTGCTTCTCTACACCACTGAGAAAATCATCTGCCTAGTTCTGTGTGCAAATCCTTCTCTCCCTCAAACTAACAAAACGTTTTACTAGCTAGGTCTCTCAGGAACATTACTGCATAATGCTGAAATCAAAAAAAAGCCTAACTACATTCATATTGGCAGCACCCTGCAGATGCTGTCATCATGACCTCAGCCTTTATTGGTTATTCTCACTTGAAATCCAGCAGCACCTCCTATACTTGTCATGTATTATACCTGCACTGTATCCTACAATGTGAAGTACTAACTGCATGAAAACTTTGCATTTTATGGGCACTTCTATTAATGTGCATAATTATAATGAGAGATGATAAAGAAAAGACTCAGGTAAAGGACTGCATGTGGCTTACAGTATTAGAAAAAAAGTTAGGGAGGATCACTCACCATTTCCAGAAGTTAAATAACTGGTTTTAAAAGAGATAAAATCACATTCTAAAGCAAAACTGGAATGTTAAATGACTATTTAACATTCTATTGTGGGTTTGAATCTTACATGTGTCTTTATGGTCACGAACAACTTACTGAATGTTTGAATACTACTTCTTTAACTAGTGTCTATAATATTTGGTTATGTAGAACTAATGGTTTTGATTTTAAATCAAGCATTTATATTTTCCACTTCCTTAAAGGCTGCAAAACTCACAAATCAACTTCAAAATAATGTAGTGAGATTATCATCCCCTTCCTGGTACAGCTGTAACTCAGGGGAGAAAAGGTGCACCAAACGTTCAGAGGTACAAAACAAGATCTCCAATGGAAGCTGGGCTTCCTAATTGCCTTCTTCATCCCTCCCTTCATCACCCTCAAGATTAAAAGAAGCTGCAGATGAGGGAAACGTAAAGGCTGAACATGTGTTTTGCTTGAGTGTAGATAATAAGCAATATTAATACATTAGTCATACAATCTCTGCGCCACTGAAAATTCAACCATCATAAATGGATTCCTTATTCCAAAATCCAGACTTCATAATGTAGATGCTGGCATACACATAGTTTCTTGTTTGCTTTTATTTTTTGGAGGGCTTTGTAATTTTGTTTTTGTTTTTAAACATATTATGCAGAAGCATCTATTTAGCTTGTGGTAAATTGTGCAAAAGCCACAGATGATAAAAGCAGTACAAAGCAAAAACAGTTTACAAAATGCAAACTACAGTCAAACAGAAAAACAATTTAGGCTTCATCATAATTAGTATTTTCTCAGTAATTTTTCCATTTCTCAAAAATTATCCTGTTTATTTTAAAATACACTATAGGAAAGATTCTCAGTGCTACAAATGGAAATTTAAACACCCACATCCCACCCAGTTCTTGCAATGGTTGAGCACTTAACCTTTGTGACTGAACTTTATTTCTGCTCCCCTTCTCACCGGAATCTGAAATTTGAACAAGACTCTTCATAAGGTCTACAAAATGCTCTGACCAGCTTCATGAAGCTGGACTAAAAAAATTATGTTCCTGGAGACTTTTTCAAGTTTTCTTTCAAGTGAAACAGTTGCACCTCCATGTGTGCAGTTGGTGGAAGATGTGTTTGGTTAACATTGGGTGGGATGCCCATTGAAATAGGGTATCTATCTACTTGAAAATGGCCTTCTGACTTACCACAAAAGGGACAGCCACCAATTCCTGGCACACAGTTAAAACTGACTGACCTCAGCAAAATAATGACTTATGGTTCAGTTTAAAAAGCAGCTATAGATTCTGGGGTCTGGTCTTTTCATCAGATGCAGGTTTTCCCCATATTCCTTACTAATAACAATCATAGTCATCTTAGACAAAAACATTCAGCCAAAGTTTGAGAAAAGGATTATCCTCTTTTTATTCTTTTTTTTTTTCCCTCTTCAAAAAAGAATAACATCAACTAACGATTCCAGCACATCAGTTTGGTTGGCAGTGCACTGTTACTTTTAATACAACACTTTCATATCACAGCATTAGCCTTCCAGCCATCTGTAATAGGAGTCAGATCCCCAGGACAGTGCAGGCTTCATTCCACATTGCTTTACACCAGCCAGCTTCTCTGGAATCACACTGCACTACCCAGAACACACACACATGTTGCATGTAATAGCAACTTTCAATTCAAAAATTAATCTCATGTGATAGTACATGTTATTACAGTGTTATACCCTGACTATCTACCTTCCAACAAAGGATCACAACAGATGGAGATGGAGACCCTTCAGTGGAAACTTATCCTAAGCTAACTGTACCTACCATAAACAGTGCCTACTTTTGGGAGTAAATGTTTAGTTTTCCCTACTTTCATTTATCCTTAAGAACAGTTTCCAGGCTACACTACTGATAGAAAATGTGGGCCTGCAGCAAAAACTAGCAGTATTATCACATGAGCTCAGAAGCTCCAATTACTAGCCAGTAACTTGCCCTTCATTAAGGAATAGATTTATTTGAAATATACAGGACACTGGACAATATATTTCTATTTATCCCTAGTGATGCTGGCAACACAAAAGTAGGTTTTCATTCATCTTACTGAATAATTCTAACATTCTAAATCAGAATCCTGTATATTGAACCTTGCACATTTCGCATAAGCAGCTTCCTATTTTTAAAAACTGTATGTCAAAAATAAACTGTTTGCCACAGGGGAAGCAATAAATATGGTGAGGCAATGTGCATGTCATTGCCAGTTACCATGTTCTTGACACAGAGTTGCATTTATACCTAATGGGTTTTATTTTACAGTTTAAGGAAGCCTACAGTACACAGCTATGGCACCTCAACATTCTCTTACATTTTTATTAATTTCTACATGTGATGTTTCTTAGGACAAACCTTGAAGTATTTTAAAGTGAGAAGTTCTTGCCTATCAGGCTGAGCAGAAGGCAGTAATATTTAGGAGGAGAAGTGACTGGGAGTGGTATGCATTAGCCCTTACTTTGCACATCCTAAAGTCCAGCAGTATTCATGGAGGTTTGTTTTTATGAAAGCTTAATAAAGCACAGTAACTTGAACAATTATCCACAATTCTTTGCTATCTAAAGGGTACAGGATTGCTTGTAGCCATAGTATATAACGGTTAAGTTCTGATGTGCAAGAGAGATCCTCTAGCAGTATAAAATAACCTGAAATCATAACAGAATAGAATGCCTTCTTAAATCTGAAAGCATGCTGTATTTGTACTGCAGTATTATACATTAAAAATGCCTACATATCAGTAATGGGAATGAAATAATATTTCCAAAGCCCCAGAACTACTGATACATTTCCTTGGCTTTATGTATAAACTGACGTGGCAGACTAAATTTAACAGAGCCAATTTCTTTTAAAGCCTCATCACACTAATTACATCCATCAAGTGTGTAAAATACATTTTGCCAGCTAAGAACAGAGGACTTCAATTAAATGCAAATCCTTATTCAGCACTCTAAGCTGTAAATGGCTCAAAGTCATTAATGAGATGATGAAAAGAAAATGGTCCTACATATAGACTCTGTAGTAAGAATTTATTACAAATACTCATCATTTCCACCTAGTTCATATAATTAAGAAAGCATCCCATATGTATGTCAATACTCCAAAATGAACAGAGAAAGATACCAAAATAATCTTGCTTGTGAATGTGCTTGCACACATATTTGGGGCTTGACAGTCATTTCCAAGAGAGATGACCTTCCTCCCTAACCTAGAGGGCTCCCAGAACAGGCAGTGGGACATTCTATCCACCTGTGATCTCCTGGTGATTCAGATTTCAAGACACCTTCTGTGCAGAGCTTGCTACAGCTATTTGATGATTTTTTGGCATAGTCAAAATTTGAACAAATATTCCATATCCCCAAATTTCTCCTCAGCCACCCAGTAGCAGAGCTATCCAAAACAGATAACAAACTTAACCTGACAGGTATCAAAACTCTGCCTCAGAATCAAGATACAAGAATCTGTCTTTTAAGCTGGATGGGTGGTAAGGCCTTAAGTAGGGGAGAGGAAACTGTCAGAATTGTACTTTAGCATAACCATCCAACATTTCAGTATTTCAGATAAGTAATATGAACACTAATGACAGATTGCACAGCTTACCTGGGTTATACATTTTTATAAAGATTTTGGATAAACTCTCAGTTTACAGAACTACAGGTAAACTAATACAGCAGAAAAGGGAGAGATGTGAGAGTCAGAAGAACATATCCCTGTTCTCCAAAATGTGAGAATTTCATTCTAATGTAGCAACATCAGGATTTATGAATTTTCATCCTTGTTGTAGACTGTAGGATATTCTTTATGTGTTTAAAATCTTAAGGAAGGTTATTAAGGTGATTTCCCAATTGCAGAACTCCCTTTACTTCACATATAAGGGAAAAGCATCGTTATTTTGATTTCTTTTTCAGATTTCCCTCTCCAACTCCACTCTGTCTTTCCTCCAGTCTGGGCTCCTCTTCTGATTTTCTATTTCCCAGAAATAGAAAGAGAATCCAAAGACTACATATAAGTGCACCAGATGTCCTTGAATTTTTACCAAGTCTACCAAGTTCTGCCCTGAAAAGCATTGTTTACAAACAAACTCGGCTCCAACAGCAAGTAAGCTCTCAGCAACAAAGAAACGTTTAGAGACATTTTCACAACAGTTTTAAATTATCTCCTCTAGTAGGGAAGACTCATTGACCGAACATCAAGTAAAATGAGATACAGTCAAGTGATCCATGCTTAAACACTAAGAAAAAAAATTAAGTGGTTTTTAATATTTATACCTTCTGCAGGAACCCTATCCTATCAATTTTAAGTTAAAATTAATATAATGTTCAAAAATTCTTCTGAATGAGAAAACAAAAGGTCTGTCAAATTAATATTGCTGTAACAGTATGTTGATTAGTTACAAAGAATTGAATCTTTTGTATCAGGGCTTTATTTGGGCACAAGATGGATATGACAGAAAAGACATGTCCGTACGTTACAAAAAGGAAGCAGATTTATCTAAGGTTAATTTCAGAGTAGCTTAATTATTAATTAATCTCTCTCAAATGCATTTTTTTATAAATGTACTCAAAAAGGCCTTTGCAAATAAAAGTCCTCTGTTTATTGATACGACAGTTTTCAAGGCGGGCAGCTACACTGCAGTATATAGGCAACATTTCTTCAGCTGATCTGGTTAATTAAAATGCATGGTTATAACAGGCTCTCTTAGAACTGCAGCTGAATAACCCATGATCCTTTTTTT
>NW_008600864.1:0-33651 GCF_000691845.1 Merops nubicus
AAAATATATTTTTGAAAAGTAATAGTACTGTATATTTCCTACAAGGAGCTATAGATTGTTATTTAAAATACTTGCTTTTCAGTTATTATTTTCCCTAATTTGTCACAGAACTTCAGAGACAGCAATGTGATTTCTCTGAGAAGTTACTTTAGGGTTTTAGATGTACATTTTTCTATTCCAGATAAAAGAAGCTTGGCATAAAGCTAAAAAAAAGAGTGTTTTCTAGTGCTTTTCCTAACATAGCAGTAAGTGTTCTCTGCTTCCAGTGCAGTCCTTCACAGCTATTCTTTGTCACAAATATATGTACTAATAGTATTTGCTGTTTGAAAGCAAGTGCAACAGCTAGTAGTTCTAGCTCAGGAAAAAAAAATCAAACCAACCACAAACATAAAAAGGGCCAATGCAAACCAAAACAACTGTTAATAATAATAAAATAAATGTAGTTATTTAGTGAATTCTACTCTGGCTACTTTGGTTATTCAGTGGGATTATCTTGGAAATCACTTCTTGTGATATTACCTGAAACACTCATACCACATGTTAAAAATTTTTTCCTTATCACATTGCAGATTAACATCCTTGTCACATTGTAGATTAATATCCTTGGGGGATCCTACAGGGAGAAACAGCAATTAAGCAATTCCGTGTCAGTAAATTACACCGAAAAAATTAATATATTTTGAAGAAGACAGAGAATACATGCATTCACTATCTTTAGAGCTGGCCAGCAAATGCCTGTTAAGATGGGATATGTAAATAATTATAGATGTTATTATAATTAAATAAAAATAAATATTCAGCTTTTTCCAAAATGCCAGCTAGTATGTATATACCACGGGCAGATGGTAACCCCAAAGCAAACATATGTGTGCACATATGCTTTTATATTTGTATTCACAAATGGCTTTAATATTAAAGAAAAAAAAAAAAACAACACTCTAATCCATAAATTCTAGTCCTGCATTCTGTGAATATCAGATTGTGTGATTGCTGAGGAACTCTAACCAAAGCAAGCCCTACAGAGAAAGGTTTATGGTTATTATGTATGCTTTCACAGCACCAGGGGAGAGAGAAAATGAGGAATTCCTTTGACAGCCCATTTACAACACTTGGTATCTGTTAGGCAGCTCCTCTTGTGACTGAATTTGAGACCAGTCAGGCTGTCAGGGCTGTATTGCAAAATCTGTGCTAATTCGGTGGTGAGAGTCCTCTCAATACTGAAATTCTGGCAATGTAGAGGACAAAACACAAGTGTCCATCAAACTGAGTCCATAACTACATCAAAGTTATTAGAAGAAATACAGAGAAGGTATAGTCAAATGCATTAAAAAAAAAAATGGCCTCTTTCAAAAACCAATGGACTCTTTCTTGGTAGTTGTTGAGTTGTTTGTGGGTTTGGTTTTTTTTTTTTTTTTTTTTTGGTTTGGGGTCTTTGTTTTGTTTTCTAGTTTTTAATAAAATACACACACTCACACACTCATACAGAAAGGAAAATGGGAAAAATGGAAGAAGCTAGTACTGAGTGAAAAGTGAAGAGTGTCTTTCTTTGCATCTATGAGGCTTTAGCTTGCCCTAAAGATTTCAGCTGAAATATCATTTAAGAGCAATACAAAAAGGGCTGCCAAAAGATAAGGGGGTATCCTAAAACATATACATGACGTGCTGATTCATGACTAATAGCTACCATTCCTGGAAACAACAGTTTGGTATATATATTACGTTGTTTGGTATATATATTACTCTGCTGTAGTCACAAAGTACTTAAAATCCATAGGAAAAAAAGGAAGCTTGCTAAAATGAGGGAAAATATCTTCTCAATTTATTCTCAGCTAAAAGTGGCTCGCATATTTTATTAAGCTTCCTTCACTACATGCTTTAATGAATAAGCAACATATATTCACCAGGCTGATGCAATAATTAAATGACCACAGTGTTGTTAGATGGCCTTTACAAAATCTAAGCAGCATGTCTGATAATGAAATGTGACAGATGAAAGGTCAGGGAGATATATTCAGTTAACATTCCTTAGGTAACTGATATGGAAATGAAGACTGGATTTAGTGTGTTGGTTTTTAGAGCAAGTATAGGAAATGCAGTATGGCAAGTTTTTCCCACTTAAACGGTCTTTAAGAGATGTTGCTTTTAATTTCAGGAGGAAACAAATTATTCAGTTTTGATCTCAGCTAAAATGTGAAGGGAAGAAAAAACCTCTTTGCCTTACTTCTGTTAAAAACAACTTGAAGACCTTAACACAGTAGGAAGGCCAGTATATTAGCTTTCCTCTGATCTCTCCACCAAGCCAGCAAGAACTGTCATCAACTAATAAATGATCCAAGGATGATAATAGTAACTTCCATCTGAAAAATAAACATGCAGATTGAACAGGGCTTTGAGAGGTAACAGAAAATAACTGAAAACAGAACATCTCTACTTAAAATATATTATACTGTAACTCTTAGCTGAATCCAAGTGGCTGAATCTGGGGAGAGTGAGAAATCCAAACAACAAAAATCTACCGGTCTTATTTATTAACGTCTTATAAGAGAAATTATGACTGCACTCATTTATTCTCTTTTTCACATAAATATATAGTTGCTCATCTATGAGACAGACCACACAAAGATGCTGCTGGGGGATTTTCATACAAGGAGCAGGGTGATGTCAAGGTGGCCTGGATTTTCTGCAGTAAGCAGTAATGGTTCTCTTACAAGATCCTGTGGAAAAGGTACTAACCAACATGCTGTTGAGCAAGTCTTCTGGATGACTGAGCAACCAAAATCCTGGAGGCACTGCAGCCTTCACCAGTGAGGAGGACCTGATGGAAGTGCCTAGGGGCAAAAGCATGCAAATACCTAAAGGAAATTTTCAAGGAATGCATACATAATGTCTGCATTAACCAAATTTCTGCCTCACCCTCCTGAAAGCTGATTGATATCTATACCTCTGCTTGGCAGTGGTCAAGAGCTAAGCCTTCAGCTGGCAATTCAAAGCTAACTTGTGAAGCAGCAAAGGAATGCAAGACACAAGCCCCAGGTATGCAGCTGCAATTATTCAGTATCTCTGTGGTGATATTGACTGGATGGTTATGTTCTTTTCCTGCCCCCTGCCTCCCTCACCTCCAACAGCCAGTGAATTTTTATGATGCTGAATCCATTTCTTGTCCTTCCTGTCCACTTACAAGGGAAAGTGTCTTAGCTAGATCTCTGACCTTATGTTACAGCCAATGCTGGTAGTGGTTCACCTTGAAGCACGGTTGACTATAAAGGCTGAGACACCATGACTGTTCTCTCCCAGCTGTAAATATAAGGGAGTGAAATGTGATTTAAATGCTTTAGCTCTTTCTTCACAAGTGAAGACATTCACTGAAATTGTATTTGTGTTTTTGTTTATTCTCATTGCCCATCAAGCTTGGACATGCATAGTAATGGCAATTTCTTGTTCTAATTTGGTTCCTGTCACTACTATGACTCTTAATGAATGCTTTGTGCATAGTGTTCCTGCAAATTGCTTTCAGGAGGAAGTTTTGCATTTGTTTGGGATGCAAATCAGCCAAGAAAAGCTGAGAGGTATAATACCACCAGAACTGTTCCTTCATTTGCCTTAGAATTCAATATAAGTAAATCCTTTAGATATTAAAAAAATGAATAAAACACTATAAAAATATTATGCACTGAAACAATGATTTTATACTTGCAGGGCTGTAAGTGAAAACTGCAAATCATTACAGAAATAAGTGACATTTACCAATTTTATTAGTTCTAGTTATTAGATTAAATAATTGAGTATTTTTTTTTCTTTGTTCAGAGACAAGTCAGGAGTAATGAACCATAATGTTCTCAGCATTCTTTATATCTGTTCTATTCAAAGCATAGAATTCACCTGAGAACTTTTGGGAAGAAATTCATATTGTGCATTCTATTCCTTCACATTATTTGTTCAGCTGTATCCTAGATTTTACAAGAGTAAGAGAATCCACTGCAGGAACACTAAAGAATTTCACCAAATTCCAACTTCCTTCAGTCAGCTGTTCTTCACCTGAATATCTTCCAACAAAATACAGCACTCTTTATGCCTTTGTGAAATCCCAGAAGAAACATGATTTCCTCTGAAATTGTCATCTCTAAGAATGTGGAGGAAAAGAAGATTATTGAGAGTGGTCAACATAGATTTATCACGGGGAAATCATGCTTGACTAATCTGATAGCCTTCTATAATGGCTTGACTGGCCAGGTTAATGAGGGAAGAACAGTGGATGTTGTCTACCTTGACATCAGCAAGGCTTTTGACACTGTGTCCCATAACATCCTCATTGGTAAGCTCAGGAATTGTGGGTTAGACGAGGGGACAGTGAGGTGGATTGAGAACTGACTGAATGACAGGGCTCAAAGGGTTGTGATCAGTGGTGCAGTGTCTAGTTGAAGGTCTGTAGATAGCAGTGCTTCCCAGGGGTCAGTACTGAGTGCAGTCTTGGTCAACATACACATTAATGACCTGGCAGGAGGCACGGACTGTACCCTCAGCAAGTTTGCTGATGATACAAAACTTGGAGAGGAGGCTGATACACCAGAAGTCTGTGCTGCTATTCAGCAAGAGCTGGGCAGGTTGGTGAGCTGGGCAGACAAGTACTGTAACTCTCATGGTCTTTCTGGGGATTTGAAAGGAGAGATAAGTGTTGCAACTGCAAAGGTGGTGTATTTCCATAGATGATGGAGATGTTAAAATTCCATATATTTTTGCATGTTTTACATAGCAGAGGTGCTATACTGGTTGTTAGTAGGTACTGCTTTTGGATCAGTGGTTCTTTCAAGGAAAACACTTATAACAGCCATCCCTGGGAACAATCTATATATTCTCAAGAAAAAACACACATGATTAAGGCAGATATAGAGCCCATTAAAATAAGTGCTGTTTGGAGTTGAACAAGGGAAGCAAGTCCTAAGAAATCAAAGTTCCTTAAACAAAGTATCCAAATCTTCAAATTCAGAAAGAGACAGTCTTTGCTCCCACGCAGCTGGACTATTTGCAGTGTGTCTGCTGTGGGAGCCACAGCTGAGGAAATGAGGAGCTGAACCAGCATCTTGAACAAACCACCGCTAGCAGTAGCCTCAGACAATCTCAGGACACATCTATTGGCAGTTAACTAAGCTCTCTGATTATCTTCCACGGCCTGCAGCCCTGTTTGTCCCTGTTGCATGTATTTACTTTCAAACTATCCTGTGAAGTAAAACCTTTCAAGCGTACAATACCTTGCTCTCAGACACTTAATGGAGACTCCTTACTCCTGGGAGAGTTATGTGGCTACCTGTGAAGTCCAGCAGTGAAATTGTCACAGCTGGGTGAAGTTACAAGCCACAAACAAGAGAGAGGGACAAAGATGTAAAGCAACACAAGCCTTACGGAACTGCAGCTGACGCTCCAGTTCACCCTTCAAGCATGTCTCCTTGCTTTACATGAGAAGAAGAGCACAACACCCAAAAAATATGACAGTTCAATGTGTAATGGCAAATTCTCCCAGGGATATTCTCCCTGGGATACTGGTAGAAGAGAGATGGTTTTCCATTCAGACCAACATAGCTTATTCATAGCTAATGTTATCTTAATTAGACACAGTAATTAATTAAATGCAATGATTAGATGCAGTAATTAAACCCATTAAATAAATGCTGTAGCTTACCCACTTTTCATCAGTGAGTGTCATCTCTTCATACAATACTTATAATTGAGATGATTTGTTTCACTTTAGTCATAAACAGTGAAATCTGCCGAAGTGCTGAGAAGAATGGAAACGCATCAGTTCCAATCCACATTCCTCAAAGCCATCCCTTATTCCTCTGTGATGTGAGAAGTGCCTGAAGCCATGAGGTGCTTTTCTGCTTGATTTTAATCCACATTAGGAGGCTACCTGTGACCAAAAGGTGGCTTGGACTAAGAACACCTAAACTTGATCAGAGCCCCAGATCTCTGCAGGGGAACACCTTCCCTGTCAGAGCTAATTTTGGTGGATGTTTTCAGATCAAAACTAAATTATAACATCTGAAACTGTCAGATTCATGTAGCATTTAGGTGAGACTGGAGGGAGGTGATATTCACTTAATATTGGCCTAGAACAAGAAATATTGTTGGAAAATTTCTCCCTCAGTCTCTGGGGATCCAAATCCACATGATTCACTAACTGCAGAATAGCCCCATGCTGTAGACAATGTTGGAGGGACTAGGACTTCCATGCCTTCCAGCAAGGACAGGCTAAATATAATGCAATATTTAGTGGATCAGTCAAGAGCGTGGTATGTGTTAAGGACTGTCTTGGACTTTGTTCCCACATCTATTTTTTTTTTATTTTTCCACTGTCAGAATTATATGGTGTCAATTTAAAACCCTTGAAGCTGATGGAGCCAAATCCAGTTCTCCCATCTCTAGAGCAAAAGCTGTTACATGTTTGGGATGAAAATATTTTTTGCTCTGTACTATTTGCACAAACACTATACTAAGTTATTTAGACCTAACTCAAAAGAGACTTCAGGACAACAGTAGCAGTTTTCTGGACACCTGTGGTCTCAAACCCAGTCTTTAAACATCCCTATCCTCAGCTTTTCTAGTAGCTTCCAGCTCTGAGTACCAGCCTGTGGGGATCCCATCAGCCTGGATCAAACTACCCCCACCACTGGCACAGGGGACCTGGGGGACCATGTCTGGATGCACTCTGGATTCCACTGTGTGGGTGAGCTGCCTCATATTAAGCTCAGAAGCACATCATTGGATCTAGTGCAGACTCTATTTGATTTGAGATGCCTTGTTAACTAACGTGGAGATGCCTGTGTAACATAGTATCACTAAGGATTGGGAATGATCCTCTCTGTCCTAACCAAAATTATTCATGAAGCAGGTGGGAATTAATGAAACTGTCCCTGAAATTTCATCTCCCTGAAGCACTCCATACATAGCAGCTTAACCTTTCTCGGAGATTCCTGGTCACAGTCAGAGATTTCCTAACATCCTCCTAAAAGGCAAAATGTGTTGCTTTTTTTTAAAATGTGACACATTTCAAACTAACAAATCTATATCAAACAAGGGTAATCCTGGTTGAAACTTTGAGGGTTACTTCTGTGCAGGGAGAAATATTTGGCCAATTTCTTATTTATTTTTAATAGTTGTCAGGCCACCAGAAGCCAAACAGTAAATGAAGCCTCAAATTCCACAACAGTTACACAAGCTTAGTAAAATAGGAATCCTCTTATTTCTGGAATGGTTTCATGTAATACCATCATCTTTGGCAAACAGGATGCCAACTGTGAAACAAGAGCTGGGGTTTAATTACAGTAGTAATGAAAGGAAAATGAGCAATAACCTAAGAAGCAATCACAGCCCTGACAAATAATGTAAAAAAACTCCAGAAAAAAATACAAATAACACAAAGAACTACCATCACCTCAAACCATCTCCATGTCCCCTCCGTCCCTCCCCAAAACCCCAGAACAATTCACCATCAGTTATCCAGGGCCATACAGAAACCCAGAAAACAGATGCACTGTTGTGCAGTATGCCTATTGCACCGTAGCATATGTAAAACCATGATCAAAGCATTATTAAGACTAACATGCTAAAAAATGTAATTATGCTTAAATAAAGTTAATGGGCTGGAAAAATGGCTCAGCAGCTTAAAATATCTAATGACTTTGAGAGTAGCTTAATTATATCTACATTAATTCTAGCTTTAGTTCATTCATGTTCTCACTTATTGTTGCAGACATGAAAAAAATGTTCGAGTTCCAGTAGTGAATTTTTGTCCGAAGAACTTTGAAAAAAAATTTTTCCTATTTCTTTCTGATCTACTTTTATTACAAAATCCTACTTTCCAGCACCCCAGAAGATCAGCAGTTTGAGCTGGTACAATCACATAGCAGGCACTGCAATCTGGTAAAGATGCCCGCCTGTGCAAAACTCAGGAACTGAAATTGGTTTAGGCCAGCAACATGTTGATGTGCTGATTCCCCAACAGAAGAGTGAGTACAAGCACAGTACAGACTGTGTCTCTCAATGGCACTTATCAGCATTTTGCTGCTAAAACAGGAAGTAGGGTTCCATGGAAAACTGTCCTGGATCCAGTGTTACCCAATATTTTAGTATCAGAAAAGAAATAAACCTAAATTAAACTTTCAGATGACATCAGAATCAAAGAAAACGGAGTAAACTGGCAAAATGATTTGAGGAAAAGACTATAGAGTTCAATAGGAAGCAACACAGTTGATCAACCTATGATGTTCCACTTGGAGCTTGTTAGAAAACTGATTTTTTTCTTGAACTAAAAAATTTGCAAAGTAATTGGAGACAGGAAAATAAAATGAACAGTCTAAAGTACGTGAACCAGAAGTCTGTTTAGAGAATACTACAGAGGGCAAAAAAAGCTAGGCAATTCTTTCAGCTTCATAAAAAATGGGTGTAAAGCAAATAAATTCATCTTTGGTATGGGCAGAAAAAAGCATAATGGCTTTAAATTACCCTAGAAGTGTTCAGTCATATATGAAGACAAAGTAAAAGAAAACCTAAGGGGTAGGACAGTGAGCCATGGGTACAGCCCATCCAGGCAGGCTGGTTCCAGCCTCCACCAAGGGAAGCTCTAAAGACCAGGCTTGTGCTGTGTTCATAGGGACACTACGCACCTGCTCAGATTTGACTTTGGACCTCTCAGTTTTCTTCAATAACTGGGAGCTGTTGGAAGTTTTTGCCCCTCATTTTGTTTCTTGTTTAGAAGAAGGAAATGCATCGTCCCCATGGGGGCTCTTGATTGATGCCTTCAGTTCATACGCCCATTCCTCGGCTCAGCACCGCAGTGCCTCACCTACAGGAAGGGGGCTGCTTGTTTGCCTGGTTTACAATTTTGAGAAATAAGTACTTAAAAAAGAAAACAAAACAACTTCAAACAAAACAAACAAACAAAGCCAGACTTGAAGGAGGGGAAACAAACTGATGGATTGTAGTTGTCAGCTCTTTGCTGAAAGGCATAAGTTTAAGACAGCTACAGAAACAGAAAATGAATAGGCACGTCACACCAATATATTGTGAAGCCTCCAGAGTGTTATTCTTATTATTCTTCAGATGTTACCACTGAGTCCTTAACCACTGGAGAGAAAAATACCCCCTTTCTGAGGCCTATATGTGGGCTGAGTCCTGGAGAAGGCGCTGATAAAGACATCTCTGAGTGTCAAGCAGGTACGAGGTGCGTGGACTTTGTCCATCCTCCGGATGTGCAGATGCACTGAGGCACAACATGGCATCTCTCTAGTCCCAATGACTGCCTTTCCTTCCTTCAAAACCAGGGTTTTTTAAAAAAATAAAATTCATTTGTTCTTCTATTCTGCCCTGAGAACGAATGAGGTGATGGCGAGGACCACAGACAGCCTCTTCACTGTCACCAATTTATTTGTAAACCTGGACGCAACAAGGAGCAGCAAGCCAGCATTTGAAGTACAAACACTATTGTGTTGTTTGCCTCATCTTCCCTGCACACCAGGGACACTGAAACATGAGAAGCTCACTTGAAGTGGAGACATGACACTCTTCCACATGCTGAAAACATTAATGTGGAAGAGCTCACAAACCACTCATTATTTGGTGCTGACACTGCTTTCAGATCAGGAGACCAAACATGGCTTTGCAAACAAATATTGAAGCTAAGTACTTTAGAAAAAGAAACCTGAGCATTCAATATTTCACCTTTGCATATTTTATGTTTAGTGATAGTATTTAAGTTTAGGCTGTGAACATTGTTGCCATGGAAATGTAATTTCTAAAGTGCCCCAACACACAGTGAATGAAATGATACCAAGGGACCACAGCTCAGAGACAAGGACTCCTATGGAATTTCTACAGGTTTGTAAAAACAAAAATTATCAATGTCCTTATGAATATTTCTTTGTTGTACTTGTATCTACACCTGGACAAGCTGTGACACAAGTGAACTAAAGACAGAGCACTCCAGACCAGCAAAGACCAGGTAGCAATAACTTTACAGCATGTATGAAGTCCAGATATGTGTGGGACTTTTGCTCAGCAGACACAGATCAAAGTAAGAAAAGATCCCTTCTTACACGGTTCCCTCTCCACTGTTTGTACAGGTCAGATCAACTCTGACTCCAGGCTACTGATTTGAAGGGTCAGGGTACATTGCAGGAACTTTGTTTTGCTGTGTGCTCTAGTATCATGCACTAAACACAAAGCTTGTGTAAACAGTTTACTAGACACACTTCATATTTTCCTTGTTATTTACATCAAGCTGTATTTAAAGGGAAACAATTGAATTTTGAGGAGGGAAAGCTAGTCTCAAATATGTTGTATACAGAAAAAAAACTCTTATTAAAACATTCTGAATTTGAATATAAGCCTTTTGTTGAAGAAATGAAACATTATTTACACTTAGCTATTTGAACAGTTTATATCAGATCTTCCTAGCCATGATTTTAGGGAAACTCTAGAACTCCTTGTATCTTATATTAAAATATTGGATTACTAGTCAAAAATAAGCATTCCTCTTTTTTTTCAACTTCTATTCAATTTGACTAGAAATAAGCATGTGTCGAATCGACTAGGCTGGATAAGCTGGAGAGCCTTGTTTCTGAAGTTATGGGAGCTGTTTTACCTGGGTTAAGTTTTAACCTTCTGCAAAACTGCCACAAAACTAAAAGTTCCCTGATAGTGAACTAGCAAAACTCACCCACTCTGCTTAACTGCCAAAGCATTTTGCTGTCTCCTAGTATAAATACCACTTGACACTGACTGGTATAAACATGATTTAAATATCTTCAAACCCAGAAATACATAGAAAGTTACCTCAAATAAAAAGGCATCATTAAAATCAAGCAAATGCTATTTATTTAGGCTGTTTCCATAGTTTAATCTGCAGAGGAGTACCAGAGATAGAGTTGTAGAAAATGTCTGTAACTTGTCTGTGCTTTGATTTCTCCCACACAGACAAAGCCTGTTTCTTCCCTCTGCTCCCACACCCTCCTCATGGCTTACACCTCTCTGGCTAAGCACATCTTCACTCTGAAGCTGACCAGTGAAGTGAACCTACACCTGTGTGCCAGCAGAGAGGTCTACGAGAAGTGGGAGTGAAAGAGAAGTGACAGGCACCTTAGAAGGGGGAGACAGTGGAAATTTTAGCTGTGGTTTTGTCTGGTCAAGGTCTCACCACTTGAAAGTGTCACCTGTCTCACCTACAAGTCATATGTGCAGGCATCTGAGCCAGCTGACACTGACTTACATCACTGCAGGCACCTGTACTTCTGAGAGTCAGGTCAGTTCTCCTGCAATGCCATTACAGGAAAACTGACCTGACTCTCAGGGTTCATTACTATACCCAAAAGGCTGGCTGTTCACACCCTCTTCTTTACATAGCACAAAGTGCAACCATGATGTATCTGCTCTATACTCTCTTTTACCCACTCTATGAGCTGCCAAGATACTCTTGGTCAAAAAAATATTTCCATTTATTTATAGAAGCCATAGAACATTTTAGTTTGGAAGGGACCTTTAAAGGTCATCTAGTCCAACCTTCCTGCAGTGAGCAGGGACATCTTCAACTAGATCAGGCTGCTCAGAGCCAAATCCAACCTAACCTTGGATGTTTCAGGGATTGGGCTTCTACCACCTCTCTGGACAACCTGTGCCACTGTTTCACCACCCTCACCATAAAAAAATTCTTCTTTATATCTAGTCTAAATCCACACTATTTTAAAACCATTATCCCCTGTTTTGTTGCAACAGGCCCTGCTAAAAGTCTCTGTCCCCATCTTTCTTACAGGCTCCTTTTTAAATACTAAAAGGCTGCCACAAGGTCTCCCAGGAGCCTTCTTTTCTGCAGGCTGAACAATCCCAATACTCTCAGCCTTTCCTCATAGGAGAGGTGTTCCATCCCTCTGATAATGTTTGACCGGTTCTAACTAGAAATGTGGGAGAAAATAAGCTGAAAGCAGCAGGCCCTTGGGTACTGCCAAAAATCAGTGCTCAGACAGTCAGTGGGGCTGTGTTAGATTTATATCAGGCTGGAGGCATGCCCTCTTGGGAACCTTAACATTTAACTTCCATCACTGTACTGCGTACGCTGGTAAAAGGCCTAGTATTTTATTAATAGCATTTCACAAAGTATCTTAACACACAGTTACATAAAACAGCAAGTTCTTTTGCTCCATCAGCAGAACTACCTCAGGCACATGTACATATGTATTTCAGCCATGCCAGATGCCTGCTTCAGAGGGCTTTCTGTTTCACCCAGTGTGAGGCAATGTGTCCTTCTCTGAGTTGTTAGCCTGAGATAAAGCAGCCACGTGGTCACGTGTCTCTTACCGAGCTCAAGAAGAGACATATGCACACAGGAGAGCAGAATTTGACCCACTCAATTCTTTATTTTCTTGAGAGACAATGGCATCAGACATTTCATCACTGTGGAAGAAACTACTATATTCACGGAACTGCATTTCTTTTAATATCTCAGGTTTTTATTTGGTGTTCCTTCAATCTTTCTATATAGCTTTTCCTTTGTGAAAGTTCTTTGAGAGACAGTCTCTGAAAACTGGGTTGGGAAGGACACTGCTCTTTCAAAACTTTTTCCTATATAAATAAATATTTTTATAAATAAAGAATAAAGCACAAGTTATATTTATCAGCTGGAAGATTATGGTGAACTTGTGAACATGTTTTCCACTATCAATGCCATCTTTCACCCTTAGTTAGCCATCGAGTAGCTATTCTGACAGCACTGTGACAGCTGAATCCAGAAACTTTTCTTTTCTAACTTCCCTGCTGTGAGGGTGACAGAGCACTGGAACAGGCTACCCAAAGACGTTGTGGAGTATCCTGCTCTGGAGACTTTCAAAACTCACCTGGATGTGTTCCTGTGTCATTCTGCTTTGGCAGGGGGGTTGGACTAGATAATCTCTAAAGGTCCCTTCCAACCCATACATTCTATGATTCTATGATATCATCTCCAAAATTTAGAATAAGAAGTCCTGTGATAGAATCTAAACTTCTCTCGTCTCCTGTCATAAAATGTGGTTGAATTATAATTCCTGAAAAATTGATATGCAGTCTGCAGCTATTCATAAAAGGTCACTTTTCTGATTGTCAGATTTTGTTTACATATATATAAAAATTAATTGGGTTTTTATTAGTTCTTTGTTTCCCACCCTCTGAAGTGTATCTTTTAACATGTCAGTTTTTCAAAGAAGGTTGTATTTGCATTTACAGGACACCTTTGTAAGGTTTAAGGAATATAGCCCCCTCCCACTAGCAAGCTAACATTTACATATTGAAACATAATAATGCAAAAGAGTTCTTGATAACAGTTACAAAAAACCCATAATATTACTATCATCATTGTTCCTGAACACTGCAAAATTATTTTAGTAAATGCACCTATAATCATTCTGATATACCTGGATAAAATGTTATACTGTCCTTTTTGTAACACTTATACATCAAGAAGCTGTGTTTTTAGGAACTCAGAACACCATATTCTCTTGTGACACAGTGATGTACGAGTGCCCTGCCACATTACTTTCATTAAAGAATGTCCAGCCCATGTACAACAGGAGACACACTGCCACTTTGCAACATGAGATAAACCAAGACAGCAGAAAAAAACTTGACCATTATCCTTGTTCTACCCTCTTATCACTGTGATGACATAGTTCTAGGTAAAAGATTATGCTACTTGTATAAATTCAACTATCTTTCACTGAGTTTTAATTGTTTAAGTCTCAGCTTCATGAAAAGTTAATCTTTTCCAATTAGTATTTACTTAAATCTTATTGTAGTTCATCCCTTGGCACAGGAACCGAAATTATTTGTCTCTCTGCAAATTTGCATATTAAGCATGGACTGATGATCACAACACTCAAAAAGCTGTGATTAATGCATTTTGCTGTACCAGTCTGTATGCTTGGAGAACTTACAACTTGTCTGGCAATAGATGTAAAGCTCAAAAAACTTCTTTTAAAAACACACATTAGAATTGACATTCTAGGTCTATGAAGAATCTTTATCTGAGTCAGCTGATAAAATATCAAAGAATGTTTGGATTGCAAGAGTATTACCTTCAGTAGGAAAAGCCACTAAAGTGGTTGTTAAATTCCTATCAGATATCAGTCAAAATACACAAAAAAGAAATAAAGATAAATCTAGGGATATATTCCATACGCTGAGGAACTAAAATGCATTATTCTTTTGATCAGAGTTGTATTTATCCAAATAAGCACTAACATGACTATCATAACGACTTTTTTCTTTCTTTTTTTTTTCCCCAGCTGTACAGATGAAAGTCTATGAGAAAATAAAAGTTGTGGTCAGACACGTCTTCTTCTTGCTCTTCCACCTTCTTTGCCCATTGAGAATGGAACGGGTTGAAGTGAAGTTAGAAAAACCCCAGCCCAGGAAGCAGAAGGCTAAATTTACAACTCCACCCTATACACAAATATCAGAAATCACAGGTGTTTTTTATAGATCCCAGGGCTAAATATGCTCAGAATAGTGCAACAATATGACCTGATCAGAAGGAACTCATTGGTGTTATAATTCTGTAGTTTGAGAAACCTACTGACAGGATTAGTTGTTACAATTACACGGACGTGAAAAAGTTATGGAATTCATATAAGATAACATTTGCCAAAATTCTTAGTTATATCTCTATATAGAAGTATATAGAGATATATATATCCCTTTACAAAATTCTCAGTTATATAGAAAACCAGTTAGATTTACCCTTATTTATTTTATGTATTTATGCTTATTGTGCTTTTCTTAATCTTTAAAACATTAATTTATGAGTTGGCATAGTTTCCATGAAATTTTACAATAATTTGGAGAAAACCCTTATTCAGCTTTCTGTAAATATACATGCTTTAATTGCCACGTAATTTGCTTAAGAGAGTATAAGCTGTCGCAAAATGGGTGGATGATGTACAGAAATTTTTATTATGAAATATTCTGCTTTGTTTACAATTCAACCACTTAAAATCTGATTTCCACAGCATTTACCAGCAGTCGTACTGTGAGAAAATATTCTGTTTCAAAGATGCTTAAGGTCTGCCCAATCTAAATAGATTATCTCCAACTCCTTCCTTGCAAAAAAAAAAAAAAAAAAAATGCCTGCAGATGAAATACAGCAATGATATTATGTTCTGTAAACATTTGTAAATATGGTGGGGTGTTTTGTTTTGAATAGAGAGCTACAAATTATTTAATACGACAAATAGTGTAGTTTTACTTGTGTCTCGTTAACAGGAGTTGATGGAGCATGTATGATGGCATAGACGTACAGCTAAGACAGGCATGAGCAAACTCCCAAACTCCCAAGCCAGAAATGAAGACCAGAAATCTGCACCTGATTCATTTTAGCTCATCCAGTCATTCTTGCTGAGGACTTGCCCCTGTAAAACCATCACTCAATGCAGCAAAGTTAATCTGAAAGAGGAGTTATTTCTACCACTAAATACACCATTGTAGTTAATTTCTCTAACACAATCCAATTAATAAAGCTTTATATTTAATTTTTGTTTGTATGCAAATACTGGAACATGTTTTCCTTGGTGGTTGTATTTTATAGTAATATCCCAACAGCAAATAAATTATTATTTAAATATTCTTTAAATATTTAGCTTGCAAAATTAATCTTTTTCTGTTAACAACTGTTTAGTGTATGATGTTTGCATATATAATCATTCTTTCCCTTCCAACCTAAGCCACCCTATGATTCTATAGCCTGGAGAAGAGAAGAATACAGGGGAACGTTATAACTGCCTTCCAATACCTGAAGAGAAGCTACAGGAAGGCTGGAGAAGGACTTTTCACAAGAATGTGCAGCAACAGGACAAGGGGAAGTGGTTTTAAACTGAAGGAGAGGAGGTTTAGACTAGATCTTAGGAAGAAGTTCTTCAGTACAAGGGTGGCAAGGCTCTGGATTGCTCAGAGAGGGTGTGGATGCCCCTCCCTGGAGGTGTTTAAGGTCAGGATGGATGAGGCCTTGAGCAACCTGGTCTAGTTGAGAGGTGTCCCTGCCCATGGCAGTGAGGTTGAATTAGAAGATCTCTAGGGTCCCTTCCAACCTAAGCCATTCTATGATTCTTCCCTAGAACATATAGTGAAATATTCCTCTCTAAATTGCCATGCAGCTACTTGTGCTTGTCCTTATCTTTCTTTCAACAGCTGCCAGGACTATCCTATCTTACATCTGAAATTTCCTCAGAGATTTTTCAGGGCAAAATCTAAGCTCCCTTGTATGTAACACATGCATAACAACAGTGTAAAACAAAATTACTGTATCATACTGAATTCTAAGGAGTACTCTTTTTTGTCATTTTGAATGTAATATCTTGGGATTTAAGTGATTTTAAGTATTTTCTCAAATTTGGACCTTTTCCCAAAACATTCTTGCATATGGAGACTATCATTCAAATTTTGGACACTATAAATATCTATGTTTACACAACAGCTTGAAAGAAACTTTTAAAGCAACATAACATGTTGCATTTTAGATCACATCTGATATACTCTGAGAATTTTTTATGGAGGAACTGCAGCATGTTGAAAATTCAAATACAGTTATTTTTCTGCCTTTTTGAAACAATATAATGTAATGTCTGACATGCTTACATTAGAAGAAGGATTAATGTTGCACAAATAATCTGATAAACCATGTATTATGGTGTTCAAACAAGCAGAAAAAAAATACTGACTACGAACTTACGCAGAAAATTAGCAACAATTTTGTGACCTCTCACTGTTATTAGGTGTTCAAGATAGGCAAGCTGGTAAGATCATCTCAACAATACTTGAATCTCTGCAACTATGTTCCTCAAAGTCTGATCTGTTCACTGCTAAAGGTTTCCATGCACCTTTAGTAGACTTCTATCCATCAAACACAACATTATCTTCTTTATTATGTTCCATTGCTTTACTCTGTATGGAATTATGCTAGAACAGTGACAATCTTTGAATTAGTTTAACGTGGCTTTCTACTGAAAATTATTTAACAAACAGTGCAATTGAATGCTTTGGATGAAGAGAATTTCATAGCACAGCCATCCAACTCTACAGCAGCACGTGCTTAGCTCTTAGTCTTCAGTTATTTGAGACTGCTGTTCAGATCCAGGAGCATATTGTGTTATACGAGAAACATGAAACATAAGCCAACAAAACCTAATACTTTGGGAGACATTGTAAGGCAACAGTCATATATTGACTCAGAGTGTTAGAGTGTCCCATATGCCTCCTTTTGAAAATAAAGTCAGGGTCCTGATGTAGTTGTAATTCTTTTTGCTTCTTTAGTGGAAGACTACATAATCCATCACTCTCAGGAAAAGATATTTAGCACACAAACACTCTTTATTTCCACTCAAATTATCAAGATCAAATTCTGTTGAGAATTGCACATAGAAAACAATGAAGAAGTGCAACTAAGGGCATGATGTGACCATGGGATTTGGTAAAGAAGCACACATCAATTTTTCCACGGGGATCAGTTCAGTTCCATAATATCCCAAGGGAACATGCCATTTTTTAGGGAAAATGGTACATATTCTATTAAAATTTATTTTTTTTTAGCAAGACTTCTGCCTGTTTGAGTTCTGTGGGATAATAGATGTATATGGGTGGAGGTTAACAGATTACAACTAACTGCTTAAGCTGCTATCTCACCAATATTTTATCAGTTGAAACACATAAAAATTATGATAGAAGTTTAGCTTACAACTATCCAGACATGAATCTACATTTGGCCATATGGCAAATTTAACATATGGGGATGGAGAAATGATTATCTATACAATCTAACTTAAAACATTTGATTTGCAGATTCTTTAAGCAGCCTGTATATCTCAGGTGCTCTGAATCACCACGTTAAAGAGCCAAAATTCTACTGACTACCTTATGAGTCTTGGTTCAGTTTGGTAGTTCAATTAGATTATGCAAATCTCCCCATTCTCCTCCTCCACCTCTCCCACATACACATATATACATATAGCATATACCCAAGAACTTTTAGAGAAGATGCAGTAATGGAAGAACAGCAGGCTAATGCTGTTTAGAGCCCACGGGACATTTCCAACATTTACTGCTTCATCTACATTGTCATTACTAATAAAAGACAATATATTTTAATGACTTAAGGGAAGCTACAGTAAAATAATTGACTCTTCCACCCAGAACTCTTAAAGATGTGGGAAAAGGACAGCATTTCAAGCAGAATACTTCAGGGAACAAATGCATGCTCCACTTGTGCCTTTTTACTCCTATCCAGGAAAGACCAGGGCACAGAACTGGACACCATAACAGTAAGAGATATAATACTGGGACATGAGAACAGTCTTAAAGGCACCTTCTTAAAGAAAGAAGTATAGGTAAGTTAGATGAGCAATTTTCTAGAATTAGAAAACTAAACTTTTCCAAAAACTCCAAGAAAAGAAAGCACCGATCTCAAATTAATTTAGAAGCATGCATTTTCATATGGGTTTGTTTTTTTTTTTTTTGTCCCATTTCAGCATCTAGCATTTAGAAAAGCTCTTTTCTTTAGTCCTACAAATCAGAAGCAGGGCTCTAAAACATTGCAAAAGATGACAGCACATGTAACTGTCAAATAATATCTTCTAATAATTCTCCTCTTTATAATTAAACTTTGTAAAGCATTCACTTTGTAGATATGCAGTAACGTAACCTTATTGCTGTTTTCCTAAATAATTCAAGCCACTGATGTCTTCACGTACTTAATGCCACTGCTTTAAATGCCAGTTTTCACTGTAAACATCAGCATTTTAAGCGTATTAATGAATGATATTGAAAATACCCAGTTGGAAAAGATTAGTTAGACCTCTGTTATACTTTTAATAATTTAAAATATAAAACACAATTCACACTTTTTCACGATACTTCTAATTCCAAGGAACACCATTTTCTTCCCTTTCTGAGTAAGGCAGAAAAGCTGGTGGCACCATCTGTCAGACTGCATGGTTATCCCAGGAGAGACTGAAATGCAGTAAGATAATTCAAATATTTGTAGGTATAAAAAGGAAACAGGGGAGATACCTACATGTCTCCCTTTCCTCCCCTCGCTGTAGAGCCTAGCCATGCTGATGACATCTACCTCTGCCTGTGCCCATTGGCAGGAGGCAATGTGCCAAGGGGCACAGAGAATGAGGCCAATAAGTACCCTCACATACTGTCTGGAGACAGAGTTTTCTTAGTGGTGCCCCATGAACAGATGAGATGCAAGATGCACAAACTGAAATACAGGAAGTTCACTTTAATGTAAGAAAATGTTTTCACCATGGGCATGGTCCAACAGTGGAACAGGTTACCCAGAGATGCTGTGATGTTTCCATCTGTAGAGATATTCAACACACAACTGAACACGGTCCTGAGCAACTTGCTGCATCTGACCCTGCTCTGAGATTGGATGATCTCGAGAAGTGCCTTCCAGACTCAGCTGTGCTGCAATTTCTCCCACCCATTATTGTGATTTGAAACGATCAAAATGGAAACAATCTAAATATTTGCTCCTGATTTCTATCTGAAGTGTTCACTTATGCCACTATTATAGTAGATACTACACACTATGTAAGTTTTGTGCTTCAAAATAATTAGGAGTTAGTAAGGTGCTTCCATAGTCTAGAGGTGTAGACACAAAGCAGAAAGGAACAATCATTGGACTACCGTGCTAGCCCAGGAAAAAGAGTTGAAAGGGATTCCTGACATCTTGATTTTCATTAGCATGAAACTACACATCATTCTCCTACCTCATGTATCTTGCCTATGTGCAAGGCTAGTTGAAGCTGCTCTGGAGTTCATCCTCTGGTTTGTGGAGTGCCTCTGATACAAGCAATCAGGTAAGCAACTTCCTACAAATTCACCTTACGTAGCAGTGGCACTTCCACAAGCTCATTCAAACCCAAGCACCTCTGAGAGTTACTACAAGTACCAGCTTTAGTGTTGGTAGAATTGAGTGTTAAAATGTTCTGTTGAGCACATCCTGAAGACAACCTGTTCTTTTTTCAGTGCTTTCTGCCCACGCTCTTCAACTTGACAGATGTCATATCTTTGTCTTCCTCTCTTTCATAGAATCATAGAATGCTTTGAGTTGGAAGGGACCTCTAAAGGTCATCTAGTCTAATGCCCCTGCAATAAGCAGGGACATGCACAACTACATCAGGTTGCTCAGAGACCCATCAAGACTGACCTTGCATGCCTCCAAGGATGGGGCCTCCACCACCTCACTGGGCAGCCTGTTCCAGTATTTCAACACTCTAAAAAAATCTTTTCATAGACCAGCCTGGGAATATCTTGATAACCCATTTTAATCCATCACTTACTTTTCTTCTAGAAATTCTACATGTGGGTTGAATTTGGAAAAAAATCTCTATTAAAACAGAGATATTGCCATCAATAGTGAAATCATCAATATGGATGCATGTGCTTAAATGTAGTTAAGGTAGAGCATGATTCTATGAGTATCCATGCTCAGAATACAAGAACAGATAATCTCATTATTTTTTTTGCATTTTGTTGGTAAACGTTTTGAACTATGGGAGTCATTTGAAGAATCACTTTCATTGTGATAACTGCCATGGGATGTGCCTGACTTGAGAAAAAGTAAACATCGCTGTTCTTATGTACAGGGTATAAAGTGAGCAAAGGGTTAAAAGATTAGAAAATACATGCTTTGTAAATAATCACTAGCAATAATTTTGAGGGGTTTTGTTTTTATGAAACTGAGGTAGTAAGTAGGCTTAGAAGAGAAGCTTTCAGAAGCTGTGGACAGGTATACATTGGGGAAAAGTGTTAAACTATTACTATCTGACAGAGTTTGGGAAAAAGAATATGTTGTCCCAAAAAGACCTCACAAAATATTTGTTTCACACTATTTTTTTTTTTTCTGCACACTGTAAAATCCAACCACAAATGCTTAAATGAGGTTTTTCTCCTAATCTGAAACTACAAATAGTCTGATCAGAATAATATGAAAATGAAATGCCAACAAAAGGAAACAATAATCACAAGATACAGATGATAATTTATTTGCATCTGATTTTGGATTTTCATTATAAAGTCTGAAATCAAACAGATTTCAATCTTCCAGTTTATGTGCCGTATTAACAACAAAGACATTTAAACCTGTGTTATCCAGAGATTCCTTTCCATTCTTTTTCCTTTCTGCAAATTTCATGGTCAAAACACATCAAACAGCCACGGTCATTCAGCATACGATCGTTCAGCATACACATTAAGAAGTGCAGGTTAGATGTGGAAGAGGAAAAAAAAAAAAATCTCTAGAAAATTTAATTGTCAAAGTATAACAAAGGTTTAACAGCCATGCTCACTACTGTGGTTTCTTCCTATTGTTGAAGAAGGTCTTAGGATTTCGCCAGTCCCTCTATGAATGCAGAACATAGAAAATTCGATGTCTCAAGATTTTAACGAACAGAAGGTTAAAAATAATAAATTAAAAAACCCTATTACTTAAGTTACTAAATGTGTAAAATGTAGAGTTCAAAGAATGAGCAAAGAACCCTGATGGATCTGTGAATTATTTTTTATACCAGTATATAATTTTCTTTACATTAGCTGGACTTACATTCACTACCTGATGAATTCTCTCTGGATCAGAACACAGTAAGACAAAAAGTTTGCCAATTGCTCCCATCTTGAAATCTGAATAATTAGTGCTAAGATGATGTTTTATAGTTTGAGAATACCCTCTGCTCATCAGAATACTTAAAATATACATTTTTCCATATACATATTTTTAAAAATTAATATACAATACTTCACTTCAACCCTAAGGTAGTTTATCCTATTTTTTACATGAGCTGCCCTCTGGAAATAGTCTAAACTGACTAGTTTAGATTAGATTTCACCAAGTTTTAGACACCTATGCCATCCTCACTGTCCTTTTCTACAGTGCCATTTAAGGCTGTGATTAGCTACCACCTAATAAAAACATAATTGGAATCCTTGTCTGATTTTACCAGAGAAAAGCCAGAAGTCTTTTGGGACAGTTTAACGCACAGTTGAGTACTGTTCAAACATCTCTAACTGAATCCACATGAAGATTTTTTTAACTAGAAATACGGATTTACAGGGGATGTATTTTCTATTAGTAACCCAAATGCACAGCCAGTTTCATGACATTCATATACACTGATCAAAGGCTGCCTTACTTTAGTTTCTTCATCCACAAACTACCATGGAATAAGGTTTATGAGAACTGGGCTGAGTTGTCCCTGTTAATCACAGACGGTTATCACAAGATCATCACTACACGCAGACAAGCATGCACTATTTCTCACTTCTTCTCTGAGCTCCCTGAAGAACTATTGCTACCACTTCTATACTTGCTGGTGCATGTGTATTTGTGGGAAGGTGCTCTTCTAAAGGCAACATCTCTACATTAGATTAGGACATAAAGTTTCCAGGTTAGATTGAACTACAGCATATGGCTAACACAAAACAATGTGAACACTAATCAAGTGTTTCAATTACTGCATGACATTAAACTAAAAATGCCAGCTATGAGATACCTTAAAAAAAAAAGAAAAAAAAAAAAAACACAAAACAAAACACCAAGAGGATTGTAATGTTACTAATCACCTATGTGACTTTTTCTGACTGCATACCCCAATAGGAAGGATACTACCATCAGTAAACAGCACCCAGGCTATATCTTTCCTTCTGATTCTAAATTATACATAGAAGACATGAGGTGGCTAACCACTGGAAGAACAAAGAGCTTGATATATCCACTCATGGTGTAGGATGAAGATAGGAGCAAAACAACCAAGAAACCAAGTGACTAGTCCAATTCTGATTGCATAGCCATAAAAGAGTGCCATTATTATGGATGCAAACCTCCCTCTGCTTCTGGTTGTCTTAGTATTCTGCCATTGCTGGGAGCTCTGCCCACAATGGACAGCTGAGGGGCCCTTCCAGTAACTAGAAAACCTACACAGTAAACTCACCTATTCACTACAGGCAGAGCCAGCCTTTATGCTCTTAGCTGAAGGGCAGGAAACCTGATGTTAATGCTAAGGGAGGTGCACCTGATGGTGATCTCCTAATTGGCTCCCACTCAAGGCTGGGCAAGCCCTGAATGAAAATCAGTCAGGAAGATTTTTCCTGTCTGGTTTTGGACATCATCCATATGTAAACCCTGGTCTAGAGCCCAGCACTTCAGTGGCTGACCAGCTGCACCTGTCAGGAGAAAATGGAAGTTTCTGCATATAGCTTTTTCTCTCAGTACAGGAAGGAAGCAGTCAAGGTCATCTCACATACGCTTCTTAGTTAAGGACAGGGTTAACTTCCTGAAAATCATGCAACAGATGCTAAAAAGCACTGGATGTAGAGTAGTATTTTGGCATTTTGCATAGACAATGAATGTGAAAATTGCAAACTTACAAATTAGCTAGAGTAAACTCTAGGTGGCCCTGCTTGAGCTGAGGGGTTGGACTAGGTAACTTCTATAAACCTCTTCCAACCTCAGCCATTTTGTGATCCTGTGACTCTGTTCTCAAATTAGGTTGTCTTCTACATCCCTACTCAATGCAATGAGTTATAATTGGCCTGTGAGTATGTGCTAATTCAGAATCCATAGATATCTATGAGCTTGAAAACACTGCATAAATGTCATTTCTGTATAAAGAACAGTGTAGACACAATGAATCCTTATAAAGATCAGACTATTTGGTTTAGTTCACCAACTGACTGATGAGTAGCAAGGACTCAGTAAGCAGTCATCTGTTATATCATGGGCTGTGTTGAGTCTAAGGGTTGAAGAAGAGTTGAAACACTGATATTCAAGATTAGGTCAATGACATTTATCTAGAATATTCTTCTTTATAACAATCAAAAGAACTGACATTGATTTATTTTTATGTTGCTATGCATTAATTTTGTATTCAGTTTCAAATAATAGAATTCATAGAAAACATTCATGGGAAAATGGAAACTAGATGAGCAATTTTTTTTTGGATAAATAGAACACAAAGAGAATTTCAAGTGTGCACTTTGTAATTTACTATCTTGCCCCTGCATAACTTCTGAATGAAGTCTTTAAGGCTTCCTTAAGGTAGAAAGAGAAATTGTACTATTCAGTCAACTGTGACTTGAAGGAGGAATGTCATTGAAGAATCTTATTTCATAGATCCTATGGATGAAGAACTCCTCAAGATGGAAGAGAATGAGAAAATTGTTGCCTAAATGTTAGGTGAAGTAATATATGGTAGACAGTACTTCCTCTGATTCTGGGACAGGAGAGAGTCTTTCCTCCCTGAACATACATTCATACACAATTTGTGTTCTGGTTTTTGTCCTCTGATGTGTGTTTTCAAAAAGAGATTTCCCTTTACTTGCTACTAAGCAGAATACTGTATAAATGGAAGTAAATATCTGCCTAGAACAACTATTATCTTATTAGTTCTTACCATTCTTGGTTGAATTTAAGATACAGATAATACATTGATTCAATAAAAATATTTTTTGCCACTCAATACAGAAGATGGCAGATGGACAGTGACATTGAGCACTGACATATGCCAGAAGTACAGGGATTACACGTGGCAATACAGTGTTTGATTGACTTGGCTAGCCATTTCTTGATGTTGACTTTTGGCTTAGAGAAGATGAAATATCCCTCAATGTTATTTGTCGTCTGGAAAATGAGAAGCACTGACAGAACCATGAACACCACATTAGGAGTCTGTGTGTTCTCTTTCTAAAATTAACTCAGGCACATAGACTGCTGCAGAATATGCTCCAGAGGGAAAAAAAAAAAAAAAAACAAAACAAAACAACCAGCCAACCAACCCAAAAAACAACACAACCACAAAACAACCCAACAAACAAAAAACCACCACCACTACCAAATTAGAGTGAAAAATAACTACACCCTGGAGCAAAACCTATGCAAGATATTCAAGAACTTCATTATAGCAAAGACAAGTAACAACTGTGGAGCACTGTAAATCTATATTTAACATACAGAAAGACACCACCAATTCTGATGCACACTTCAATCACAGAAAAGCACCGTATTCAGAATAGAAAATCAGCCAGTGCTTCCTCCATGATAACAGATGGCAATTACTATGGAGACCAATGGTCCTATGCTCCCAAATTTGCTTTCTATGCTGATTTTGATTTTGCAGGCAGAATGTTTCACCTGTGACAAACGCTGCGTCCACAGGGAAACAGAGCAGAGGTGGCATAGGCAGAACCATCCAGGCAGCAGCCTGAAGGTAGTAGTAGGTAATATCAAACTGACCATGGGGTAACTGAGAAAACAAAGAGGAAGCAAATGCAAAGAAGGCAAATAAACAAAGAGGGAGAGATGGCAGTAAATGTATAACACAGAATCCATGGAAAATGAGAAAGAGGGAAGAATAGGTGTTGTTGTGACCTGAGACTACAATAATGGGGTCTTGAGGGAAAGCCTGAATTTCCTACAGACAGACTGGGAGAAAAGTTTCCACCAGGGTATTTCAAGGGCATCAATTTTTTGTAAATTTGCCTTTTTTTTTCCCACCAAAAATCTCCTGTCATTTTTACCTTGATGGCAATTATCTGGGTTGTACACCATTATAGAATATTCTTCTCAGTAAAGAGGAAAAACTATTATGCAGAATCCTCTTTAAACTTGAAGCAAAAACTTCTGTGAATCTTGACATTATCTATTGTATTTGCTAACCATCAGATATTTTTCTCAGTTTTTCTTTCAATACTGTCATTGCTGAAATTGTGGAAAATTGAAGACTATTTTTTGCTATAGAAATAACAGAATAAATTTTGAAGATTTTCTTTCCTGATTCGCTCCTTCACTTTCCTGTTTGGTTAAAGAGCTAGAGGATAATGCAGTGGATGAATTCTGAATAGCTGAATGAATTTGTTGAATAGATATAGGGAACCTGATTTCAATACAGTTCATAAAAATAATAGTTGATGTAACATTTCAACACGTTATTTGAGCTATCCAAAAAGACATAAAAAAGAAATTTCTAGCTTTCAAATCCTCTTTTGCATACTGTGTGCATGGGAGTATTTGATTTGCAAATGAATTTAAATCTAGATACCAAGATCACACTTATTTTTGTGACTTTCCAAAAAAAAAAAAACAACCCAAATTATTAGATTGCCCACCACTTTCCCTTTCATTGATTCCGGTTGTCAACTATTTCATTCATATGCTGGCACTTGAAATAACTTTTTTTGATTTTAATTTGCTAATAAATGTTTCTTAAACAAATTCTGAGATTTATGGCTTTTATGACACCGAGATTCCTTTTTGCAAAGCTGCTTTCTAGGCAGTCAGCCCCCAGCCAGTAACCCCCTGTTACACGGAATTATTTCATCCCAGCTACAGAAATTTACATTTCCCTGTATTAACCTTCATTTAGGGTTCCTGTTATCCCATTTCTCCAGCTTGAATAAGGTCCCTTTGTGTGGCAGCCTTGGCCTCCAGTGTACTACCTTCCGTAAATTTGGCATCATCCACAAGCTTGTGGAGAGAGGTCAAGCTGTCTCATCATCCAGATCATTAATAACGATATTAAACAGTGTTGAACCCTGAGGGACACTACTAGTAACTGGCCATAGGTAGATTTTTGTACCACGAACCCTTTGAGTCAACAGCACAGACGATTTTCCATACAATTTACATTTATCTAATCCATACCTCCCTAATGTGGCTACAAGGGAGACCACGTTAAAGTTCCATATACAATTCTCTATTCTCCCCTTATCCACAAAACCAATCATCACAGAAGGCAATCAGTTTGGTTGGGCATGATAAATACATGCTGGATGCTCCCGATCAACTTTTGTCCTTCTGCCTGGAGATGTCTTCAAGGAGGATTTGCTTCATAAATTTCCAAGGGACAGAGGTTATGCTGAGTGGCCTGTAGTTACCTGGACCCTCCTCCTTGAAGACAGGTGTGATGTTGCATTTTTACAGACATCAGTAATCTGCCTCAGTCACCATGATCTCTCAAAGGTGACTAAGTGTCTTAGTAATGACATTGGACATATTCTACCCATGGACTTTTGTATATTCAACTGGTGCAAGTGTTTCCTAGTTCTGTATTTTGCAATTTTCTCCACAGATCCTGTCAGTAGGCTTGGGCATATGGGAACAGTCCTTACCAGTAAAAAAAAAAAAAAAAAAAAAAAAAAAAAAAAAAAAAAAAGGGCATTGAGTACCTCTTTTAGATAGCAAACTTTTTAGATAGCAATTCCAATATGCAGTTGAATCACAGTTAAAATGTGATTCCCATTATCACACTCTGTATGCTCCTACCATCTTGATGCTGGACTTCCCCAGTCACTGGGAAGGAATGTATGTGTTAAAGCCAGCTCAAGCACTTCATTATATTTTAATTAACAATATTTTGCATTATCTTCAAAATATGTTTTAATAGTTGCCTAGTTTTACACCTTGTGTTGTGCTGAGTCACATATACAGTTCTCTGCCCTCCATTCTCATCTGGCTAGCTCAGGAAAACATTATTCTCTACTAATTCTCTCAGGGGAGGCTGATTACACAACCACAAACCAATGATACACTGATAAAGCTGTATAACTAAAACAAAAGTCAACCTCCAGTCCTCATTTTGTTGAGAAAAATTCAGGTATCTTGATGATAATTAGCGTTCATTCCTCACATACTTCCCTAAACTCATCACTCTTGCCCATCTCCTCTAAGTCTTCTTCTAGGATTTTGTTGATCAGTCACACCAGAATAGGCTGTACCTGAAGGTCAAGGAGGTCTCTTCAGCCCCATTGCCCTCCAGGACAGTCTCACATGGGACTGTGCCAGGCAGGTCCCTGAAGAAGCTGAAGTCTGCTCTTCTAAACTCCAGAGCTGTGATTCCACATTGTCTTGCTCACTTCTGATAGGATTTTAACTGTGTCACCTCATGGTAGCTTCAGCTAAACCCATCTTTCACTCCAGCATACCCAGATGGTTCTTCCTTGTGCAGAAATTGATGTCCTAGTCTGCATGTCAATCACCTGTGTCAGTAGACTGTCATCAACACACTGTAGGAATCACTTGGATTGCTTTATCTAACCATACTGCCCTTATGACAGGTATCAAGAGTGCTTCAAGTCCTTCACAAGGGCCTGGGCTTCTGATCAAGTAGCTTCTTCCAGCTACCTAAAGAAGTCTTCATCTTCCTGATCACGTGATCTGCATCAGATGCCTGACATGATACCACCCATATTAGTCTGTATTCTGATCTTTAGCCACAAGCTCTCAAGGTGCTTGTCAGTCATTCACTAGCAGAGTTCTATGCATTTAAGCTATTCCCTTACATAAAGTTTAACTGTTCCTCCTCACCTTCCCAAATCTATGCCTGGCAAATAGAACAAAGTCAATAAGCAAAGAAGAGGACCCTGCCAAGGAGCCATTCCAACAATCCAGACATGCCATCTGCTTTCAACACCTATTCGCTGGCTTTGCTTAGTTACTGATACAGATACAGTCTCAATGTTTTGGATGAACAGGTGTTTTGTTCACACAGGGTAGATTGTGGTACTTATAAATAAGTTATTCCACCTTAAGAGTTTAGAAACGTTTCTGACCCACAGTCAGACCCACAGATTTTTTTTCAGGCCACCATCAGCCCTCAAATATTTAATGATGTGTTTAAAAATGTCACTCTTTAATATATAGTCCAGGAGTACATATGAAGTTATACACTGTTATACTTAGGAATCACATGATATTCTATGTGACATGCACAGCTGCAAAATTGAGAGGAATCCTAGGCTGGCACAACATAGAAAAGAAATGGAAAATTGGTGAAATGTTTTACTTCTGACTAAAAATCAGAAGTCTTTTTCTAATAACTGGAAACTGAATATGTTAAGGAAATAAAACCAGAAAGACAGCAATTGAAGAAGTACCATGCTTTTCTTTAATATTTGGCAACCCCAACTGCATGCTGTACAAAAATTCTCTTGGTAGAGTTGTTATTTCACTTAAAAACCCAGCTCCTGGAAACAAGAATACGTATATTTCCATGTTGCTCTTTTAAAATTAAATTTCTAAGTCTTACACTTGCAGTAAGATATCAGAAAATAAGACTTAGAGATTACAGAAAACCTCTGGAATGTCCCCTCTCATCTGACAGTTTACATACCTGCCACAATTTTCTTAGTTTTGGTGTTGACAGTTCACACTAAACTAATTAGCCAATGCCTACAGCATCAACAGGAAAGGCATTGAGGCTTTGCTGACAACCCTGCATGGATTTGTGGACGACATAATCTGGCATTCAAAGATTCCTAGCAGATCTCTTATGCCATACTGACAATCACTAAGCTTCTTAAGATTCACATCTGTACCATCACTGCATGTGAATTTTGTTTCTCTCTGCCACCAGAGCATATGAGTTTGGGGTTGGTTTGCAATATACCATGACACCTCCTCCAACCCAATAACCTGTAGTTTTTCTGGCATCAAGCTATTAGTGCTACAGACACTTGTTGGTGTTTTACGCTATGGGAGAGTAACAAAGATGTCCAGATTAACACACTGACATTTTATGAACACACCAAAGACCTTAAAGGTTTATTTACCTTTCCACAAACTTTAAGCATATTATACCTGAGGCTAAATGTTTCTGATGTTAACACTTAAGTATTTTTTTAATGACAACAGCATTTAATAATAAAGAGTAGGAAATCCAAGTTACCATCACTAAAAATAAATATGCAGATAAAAATAGTCTATAATTTATATGAGGAAATTCACTCCAACTATTCAATTTCTGATTTTACATTAAGAAAAAAACCAATTCTTTAAATGTACTTATACATTAAAAATTAAAGATAAGGAACTGTGAAAACAACTTCCATTGTTTCTCTCTTGACTGAAATAGATCAGCAATATTCACTTCATAGGTTCCTATTCTTACAAATGTGATTGTAGTGTACCCTATGCACACACTAATACTGGTATAGTGTAGGCTGATCCTTGCAATTTTAATATTCATGCTAGATATAAAGTTTCTATAATTTTGATACTGAATGTCTCAAAATCCTCCAAGTCTGGTAAGGAAAGGAGATTCAATAGATGGAGTGGCAGACCTTGAAAATACTGACACTTTAATAGAGTACGTAAGTACTTTAGTTCTTAACAAAGGCCTCTTCAGTTTCTCAAGGCTTTATATGGTTGAAAAAGTATTAATTTATACACTTGAGCAGAGAGGTGAGAAGAGACTAAATACTATTTCAAAGAACATTCAAAAATCTATCGGAGAGGTTTCTAAAACATTTTTTCTCTAACTTCAACAGTTATTATCTTTCTGACTATTATGGGTATTAACTTTTCCTATGGTTTCAAAAGTGGTTTAACCCTGCATTGGATAATGGTTTTAAACTGAAGACAGAAATGAAGAATCAGATTTGGAATTGGAGCCAGTCATCCAAGATAAAATTTGTATGGTGAGCTCCGTCCAGAATTTCAGAAGGTTTTGTTCTGACCATCAATGAGAGGTATATGTATCTGAACAGTATTTAGGTTTCACATTCAGTTATTACACTAATCCAGAAATTCTACAGATGTGAAACCTCTAGTGAGAAATTCCTGCTATGCTCTGCCTTTCATTATCAAAGGACTACTATGAGTGCATTTTTTACTGTATTTCAGTACTTCTGCTCCAAGTTCTGACTAAAATGAAAAAAAAAAAAAATCAAAAACATGTAAGAAAATTATGGGAAAGATAACTACTGAGGTTTTTCAGTGAACTGCAACAGCTGGTCAGTGTGTTTGAGTAAAGGACAAAGAAAAAAGCCAGATTAGTTAATTTTTTAAACTGATGCCCATGAAATTGAATTTAGACAAATTCACAGAGACTGTACAAATTGTGCAATAGGCTGACACTGTTTTATATCTTTTTATGCCTGAGTCCTGAACAGGAAAATAATTACATGTTTTCCTTCTCCATTTCTCTTTTCATCTTGGTCTATTTTCTATACTATCTCTTTGTGTTCTCTCTACTTCCTAATTACAATCTTCTTGTCACTATTGAATGTCTTATCTTGAAATTCAGACATAGCTCCTTGGCTTTCTATTCCTTTGTGGATTTTACCTTTGTCAAGGTTTAGGGCAGGGCCAGCCACTAGATGAAAGACAGATGCTCTCTATTAACCTCTTTCCTTCCCAAAGGGGAAATGAAAGACAATAAGTGAGAGAGTCTTATTGATCAGAAAAGAAATCAACTGGAAAAGAATTAAAACTGCTTTAATGAAAATAGTAATAATAATAAAATTAAATGCATACAAAAATTCAAAACCAATATCAAACCCAACCCCCCTGATGGCACTTACATCACTGTCAGCATGGATGCTGTGGAGCAGGCACTAGGGAAATCCCAGGCTGGACTCAGTAGCAGACAGGAACTGTATTCAGGAGCTGGATTCTGGAACTGTATTCAAAAATGCACAGATTGGGATCAAAGGCAGAATGGACAGAGCCCTCCTTGGCTGCCAGCCATTGAAGAGGAGAGAACTTGACCCTCACGATCCCTCGGCTTTATACTGAATATGATGTATATGGGATGGAACACCTTGTTGCTCAGTTTAGGGTTAGCTGTCCTGTCTGCTCCTCCTTGCAGGTGGTGCTTCTTACTTTCTGCACCTCCAACATGGTACACAAGATTTAACAGTGACCTTGGTCTCTAAAGGAGCAAGTAAAAGCAAGCGCCTTTCTGCACACCAATCCCTGGTAGCTAGTATAAATGTCAAGTATTATCACTGCTAGAAGCAGACGTTGTCTTCAAAAATATGCCATTAACCTCAGAAGTGCAATAAGAAGACACTGAACTGAAAAGTGAAATTACTGAACAGAATTAGTTCTGTTCTAACTCAAACCAGTACCTTATCACCAGTCTTTTTCACCTGCCTTCTCAAACATGGACATGACTATGCCTTTTCCTCCTCTTTCAACATCTGCATCACAAGAAGATTCTCTACTCCTTAAATTATCTTATTGTTTCCGGGATCCTTCTTCCAGCTCTTTAATTCTCCCTCTCTTATTGTATGTAATTGTCTAGCTGAATATCACTTGAGGCTTGTTGCTCCTATGCAGAGGCCACCCTAAATTTCCAAGCAAGAGATACTCTCTAGGTGTTCCCCTTGTGGTTTCACAAGTGGAGCTCAGCCTCTCAAATCCTTTGTTTCTTGCCAAAGAATGAAGAAGCTGGAAGTAACATTTTTCCTTGCTAGACCTGAGGAAGGGAGTTTTGGTCACAGCCAATCCATGCAGGAGTACAAATAAATATCAGGTAGGTGGAGAAAGGCAAATCATCATTGGTGGAAGGCAATAAGATGAGGAAAAACAAAAAAGGGGTGAGGGGAAGACAAGGAATGGATTATAGGAGGTAGAGACACCTACAACTCTTCTGAAAAACTTCTGAAAGGTAGGAAGTTATTCTCTGGGGACTGAAGAGGTGGCAGAGAAGAGGGGAAATAGATCTCATGTGTCTGACCTGGGACAAGAACCAGTAGAGTCCAATTTGAGCAGAGCAGAAGGAGTTGATGGAGTCAAGAGTCCTTGCATAGTGTTGTGGTGTGAATGCTGATAGCCAATGGGTGGAATTATGCCAAGAACCTGAAAATTAATTCCTGGCATCTGCACTGAGGGGGGCAAGCTCTAGGGAAATAAAAGATAAATTCTATATCTTGTTTGACTTTTGAACATATTGCCTGACTGTATTAGTCTTTGGAATAATCCCCAGGTCTTGATCAACTAAAATTTACCTTGTTTGTAAATAATATACCAGTGATTGATGGTGGTAATAACCATTGTACAAAAAAACCCAAACAAACAAAAAACCAAAACAATAAAAAAAACCCACACACAATCACAAACAATACACACCACAACAAACAAACCCCAAACCAAAAAAAAACCATTGCTATTTCTAACAGAACATATATTCCATTTAGAAAAATAAACTACAATGAGGAAGCTACAATTTTCAATTCTTCTCTCCCCTTCCTCCTTTTTGGGAGCTCCTTAAGAAAGCCAGCACTGAAAACAGATTATCTTAAAAAGTCAGGGAAAGATGTTTTTCTCAAAAAAAATTAAAACCCTCTGAATATGAGGAAATTGTTCTATGAGAAAGATTGAATATTTTAACATAAATCTTGGTTTTAATGTGAAAAAGGTGTTATGATAGAGTCAGTCAGTTTGGAAGGTACTTCAGGATGTCTCTAATTCAACTCCCTGTTCAAAGTAAGGTTGATACTGAATTCAGGCAAGGTGTCTGAGAGTTTTACCCAATTGTGTCTTGAAAACCTCCAAGGACAGACATTTTCAATGTTCCTGGGCAACTTGCTCCAATGTTTGACTGTCTTTGGTGGTTTTTCTTTTCTTTCTATAAAATCAGAACCTTTTCTGCTTCAGGTAATGACCATTGTCTCACTACTCCACCATGCACTTCAGTATAGTATCTCAGCATTAAAAAATACTACCATGCACTCTGGCCATGAATGTGTTTTGCTTTGGTACATACAGTAATGTCAGATACTAGTGGGAAGACACTCTTCCATGGCTGTAATAAATCACAGTGAATACAATTATAAATAAAAGTGCAACTATCGTTCTGCACCTCA
>NW_008600864.1:33682-40597 GCF_000691845.1 Merops nubicus
ATATAAGTAGTGACTAGTGTCAACTTGCTTAGCTTAACTTTTGAAATCTGATAGTATCATAGAGCAGGATTTTTGGCTGCCTATTCTGCAAAGCCTTGACATAAAAAATGCTGCTATATTTTACACACAAATCAATAGAAACCTGCAGTACAAATCCCCCAAACAACTTTGAAGTTTCCAAGTTGCCAGGGGCAGCCTTTTATCTTCCTCTCTGCAGTTGTGTTGGTTAGAAAAGAAAAGCTTTAAAGATTTTCAAATATGGACTTTGGGGAAAGGTGTTGGGGACAAGAAGAAATGAAGGAAATACCATGTTATGAAACACTTGGGTGTCTCAGTTTCCTTTTAATCATCAGACACATTTATCCAAGAGTTTGTGTTCGCCTTCTCTGGCTGCAAGACGCAAGCAATGTTGTTTTATTGAAAAGTTGATTTTCAGACAACTGCTATGAACAAATACACCATTCAGAGCTCAAAATTCCCTTCTGTTGAAAGTTGTCACTTGCAGACAAACTTCTCCATGCTCATTTAGTCTCGTAGCTTCACTTGAAGTCAATCAATACAGGAAAAAAATACATGTAGCAAGGGGTGCATACTTGTACTTGACTTTTTTTTTTTCTCCTTTTCACTTGAAAAGAGCAACTGAGCTTCCACAAACAAAACATGGACAACATTGACTGTTCTACCATTTTTTTTTTTCCTATATGATATGGGTTTTTTGTTCTCTTTCAGATAATGTATAGGAAGTACTGTAAGTGCAAAATAGCTACTATTTTTCCCCTTAGGTGCTGTATTTTGAAATACAATAAGCATATTGACTTCACCTTCTGCAGTGAAAAAAAAAATCAGTCAAAAATTCTTCAAAAACTGTAAAATACCCAGTGTGTGATCAAGCAAAATGAAAAAGTATAGAGAAGCTCTCAGTTGTCCTTTGAAGAAAAAAAAAAAGTGAAAGTAAGCATCACATATTCAGCATTCAGATGCCTCAGGATGTTATAGGGTAAATACTTCCTTAAGGACCAAAAAATAAAAAAAAAAACTTTCACAAAAGTCAACATGCATATTCCTCAGAAAGTTTGTATTTCACAAAAATAACCTCTGTCCAAAGAAAAAAATATTCCTTGGAAATTCATCACCTCTGACAGAGCCTTCACATGTTTAAATGCCATGAGATATGCAGAGTATACCGCTGCAACCCACAAAAAACTATATTAACTTTTTTTAAAGCATAATTATAGGAAATGTACATTCAAATGTCAAATCACATAATGTAGATAAAGGGAAGCCTTATAAGCGTAGCAGCATCAGTGTGCCTCAAGGCCATAACTAAATATTTTATATATATTCCATCAAGAAAAGTTAAAGAACTGTTTGTCCATTTATGTGGGTTCACTGTAGAATTTGTTCTTTTCACTTCATTTTGTTTAATTCTATGCAGCTTCTTGCCTTAGTAGCTAAGCAACTGTCAGTAATGGAAAGATTGAAAACTATCCCATCTCAGTTTTCTCATCCTTTCTCATTTTTCTAGGTGTGTCTGAGTGAGGGGGTGTGTGCAGAAGGATGCATGCCTGTGTGAGAGAGAACAGAGATTCTTTTGGTAGGTCTGTTGTTCTTATACTCACATTGCTTCTGTTTTTTCTGAGCACAAAACTGGAGCAGAAGTTGGTGAGATCAGGATAGATCTTTTCTAAAGATGTTTCATGATGGTGAAGGTGGTCACGAGAAGCATCCTTCAGGGCTCAATTTTGGGACTGGTCTGCTCTAATGTCTTTATCAATGACCTGGATGAGGGGATCAAATGCACCCTCAACAAATTTGCAGATGACACAAAATTAAGTGGGAGTGTTGATCTGCTTGAGGGTAGGAAGGCTCTGCAGAGGGCTCTGGACAGGCTGGAGCAATGGGCTGAGGTCAGTGGTATGAGGTTTAACAAGGCCAAATGCCAGGTCCTGCACTTGGGTCACAACAACCCCAGGCAACGCTCCAGGCTTGGGAAGGAGTGGATGGAAAGTACCTGTCGGAAAAGGATCTGGGGGTGTTGGTGGACAGCTGACTAAACATGGACCAGCAGTGGTGCCCAGGTGGCCAAGAAGGCCAATGGCTTCCTGGCCTGGATCAGAAATGGTGTGACCAGCAGGAGTAGGGAGGTGATCATGCCCCTGGACTCGGCACTGGTGAGACCACACCTTGGGTACTGTGTCCAGTTCTGGGTACCACAGTGTCAGAAGGACATTGAGGTGCTGGAGCAGGTCCAGAGAAGGGCAATGAGGCTGGTGAGAGGGCTGGAAAACATGCCTTAGGAAGACTGGCTGAGGGAACTGGGGTTGTTTAGTCTGGAGAAGAGGAGACTGAGAGAAGACCTTACTGCTTTTTACAACTACCTAAAAGGAGGTTGTTGGGAGGCTGGTGTTGGTCTGTTCTCCCAAATTACTGATGATAGGACAAGAGAAAATGGCCTCAAGTTGCACCAGGAGAGGTTTTAATTGGCTATTAGGAAGAATTTCTTTACTGAGAGAGCGGTTAAGCACTGGAATGGGCTGCCCAGGGAGGTGGTAGAGTTGTCATTCCTGAAGGTGTTCAAAAAACAAGTAGATGTAACATTTAAAGCTGTGATCTGATGGTTAGGGAAATGTTGGACTTTATGATCCTAGAGGTCCTTTCCAACCATAGTGATTCTATGATTTTATGTTCATCTACAATCAAGGTCTGACTTCATATCAGCCTTTAACACATACAATTTTCTTCTGTTATAATCAAACAGCAGCTTCAATTCAGAATTTAGATGGCTTTAATATATCTTGAGGCATGGTATGCAATACCTTGAGCTTAGGGACCCAGACCATGAAATTTGTTCATCTTGTTGCATAAGAGGCCCATATCAAGCATGGAACAACTCTGATATGGTTCCCATAATCTGTGTTGCTAAGGATGAAAAGAGAAAGATATTGATGAAGGACCTAAGTACTGTGAACTGCAATTCATTCCACTTCCTGAAAACCCCATTTGTTTTAATAAGGCTCATGTTTTTTCAGTGTTGGTTGTTTTCCAAAGGGAAGAAACACAAATGCCAAATAAGGCTGCCAAAGGGAAAAAAATTGACATTAACTAGGACATTGCCTGAATGGATACACTCAGGGCTGACCAAACAGAGGAGACAGGGGCACCTGACTAGCTCACCAATACTCACCAAAAGACATCAATGCAAGTTGCAGCAAAAGAAACAGACAATAAGAAACAAGTAGTCTGATTAAGGTTACACAGGAACTGGTGGAGCTGGAGGAACTTCTGAGCTCCTAGATGCTCCTACCATCATCAGGACAAAGTCACACACCAGCCCTCCCCATACCAGCTTGGTTTCCCTGGGAAAGAAACCCAAGTAGAAGCATCTAGAAAGGAACCTTAGTGTCTTCTCTGCAAGCTCTCGTGTTTGGGCAATTGTCCCACAATAAAATGTACCTTTTTGTTCAGTCTACATGTCTCCCTGTGTTTCCTATGACTGATGGAAAGGTTTTGTGGAAAAGTCACCTATTCCTGAGCTTTAACATATTAGCAGTAAAATGGCCAGAAGTCACATTATGAAAAAAAGATAGGGAAAAAATAAATTACTTTATAACATACATGGCTAACCTAAATACTAAATCATAAATTAATTTCCCTTCCACAGAAATAATCTCTGTATTTGGACATACAAAATGACAGCGTTTAAAGAAGAATCAACAGAAAATCCACATCACAATTTTAAAATAAACATTTCTGTCTTCTCCCTTAAGTAAAATTTGATGTCTCAATTTATGTTTCTGCTCCCTCCCATCTAAATCTTACAACTAGTTTTTCTGAGGGGCTGATAGTAAGAGTCATAATCCCAGTTTGTTTTGACAACCATATATGCTACCTAGCTGTGAGAGAGTATTAAAGTTTTATTATCTGTCATATAGCATGCCCGTTACACAAAGTTAATCATCTTTTAAGCAGACAGACCTGCTCTTCATGGCACAGGATACAGTGAGGCAGACCTCAGCAACTTCCTTCTAATGGGAGCAGATACACAGGGCATTTTCCTGATTGTCCTCCAGGATTGCTAGCAAAGCAACGTTCAAAGCTGCACAGCCACCTTACTTCCTTCCCCTTCTCAGCTCCATGGGCACTAAGGATAAGTTTTTGGTTTACCACTAGTTTTGCAGGAGCAGAAGCAAGAAAAGGAGGGGGCTTTTCTCATGGTAAATTTTCACATTTCCAGGCTGCCTTGTTTCTTTAGGCTATATTAAAGGTAAATAAAATTGACAAGATAAGGCAAGTGAATTGAGGACTTGATGTTTTCATGCTTGTTTTCTGGCTGTTACAGGTAAGTCTTTGATAGCTTCTACTAGCCTCATTATCATTTGTCAGTCAAGCCTAGCAAAAGTAACAAGCATCCACTGGGCTCTAGCCAAGACACATCTAATCTGAGAGTCAATAGTCACTGCTTTTGTTAAACTGTGACATACTGTAGGTTATCTGCCTGACCTTGGCAATTTTGGTCTTCCTTTGTTCTCCTTTTCTCTCCTCCTCAACGATTTTCCTTGGTATTTGTTCTGGCTCTGACACTTGTTCAGTACTTCTTGTTTCTCAAACTGCCAAATGATTGGAAGTTCTGCAACATTCTTCATTTCTCATAAGACACTAGTGAGTTCAAGCACACAGTACTCACAGATCAGAAGTGCATTAGTGCAGCTTTTACTGTGGCCATGGAAGACAATACAATCAACTTTGTTAATCTACTCAAACATGTAAAGTAATTAGAAAACTGTATGTTCTTTCTTTCTTTATAAATATGCCACTTATTCTACAAGGGACATAGAATAGCTTGAAACTTCTGCATTCCAGCAAGCTTTCCTCCTGCCTTTGGAAATGTGCAAATAAGGGTAGGAAAAGGAAACAGTTGCAGCTTTTAAGTTGCCTGGCAGTCACTTACCTCGATTTGCACTTTCATATCTTATGATCTATTTTGTGATTAACTTCTCAGTTATGTTAAGGAAGACAACATGGAATAATCATGCAATTATATCAGCATTTGCAAAAATGTAATGCTCTAAAAAAAAGGAGCCCCAAAAGAGCCTATGATATAACATCTATGCATGCACAATGGAGGATGTATCTTGGAAGGTTCCTTAGTAAGTTTGTTCAAGGATCAAGATAATCACCAAAGACAGAAATCTGTCCACAATGCAAAAGCAACTGAGCTACGCACAGCACAGTTAAGCATTTGGTCACTGCTGACTATTGATCTGCCCCTGACTGTTGCCAGTGAAGAGCAATATCATGTCAGCCATTTGGACTGCTTTCTCATGGTGAAATAAGAGACCCATAAAGGGGCACTTTTATCTTGCTTACAGACAATTCTTTATTTACACAATGCTATGACTCTGTAGAGACTGCAGACATTTCTGTTCCAGAGCATCTCCACATCAATAGAATCACAGAGTAGTTTGGGTTGGAAGGGATTTTTAAAGATCATCTACTCCAACCTGCCTGCAGAGGAGCAGGGACATCAATAAGATCCAGTTGCTCAAGCCCCAGCCAACCTGACCTTGAATGCTTCCAGCGATGGGACATCTATCACCTCTCTGGGCAACTAGTGTCAGTGCTTCACCACCCTACAACAAGTTCATGTCTTTCCTGTGCTGGGCACTCCAAAACTGGATGTAGTATCCCATGTGGGGTCTCACAAGAGCAGAGTAGAGGGGTAGCCTCTACTGATACCAGGAATTACCCCAGTTCAGGTACAGGACCTTGCTCTTGGCCTCATTGAACCTGATGAGGTTCACACAGGCACACATCGAGCTTCTACAGGTTACTCTGGATGACATCCTGTCCCTCAGGCATGTCAACCTTACAATGGCATCCAACCAATTCTTCATGCACTGAACAGTTCACTCATCAAATTTATCTCTCTCTGATTTAGAGAGAAGGATGTTATGGGAGACTGTGTCAAAGGCTTACAGAAATCTAGATAGATGACATTCATAGCTCTTGCCTTGTCCACTGATGTTGTCACTCCATCCTAGTCACTGTGATTGTCACAGAGGACTTGCCTTTGATGAAGCCATGCTGGTTGTCTTGAATCACTTCTTTGTCCTCCATGCGCCTTAGAATTGCTTCTAAGAGGATCTGTTCCACAATTTTCCCAGGCACAAAGGTGAAGCTGACAGGTCAGTCAGTCCTGAGGTCCTCCATTCTACCCTTTTTAAAAATGGGTACAATATTTCCCTTTTCCACTCACCAGGGACTTCACTTGACTGCCAGGACTTTTCAAATATCACAGAATCACAGAATGTTGGAAGGGACCTCTGGAGATTGACTCCAACCCCCATGCTTGAGCAGGACCATCTAGTCTAGGGCAGGTCACACAGGAACGCATCCAGATGGGTCTGAAAAGTCTCCAAGGAAGGATACTCCACAACCTCCCTGGGGAGCCTGTTCCAGTGCTCTGGAACCCTTACAGTAAAGAAGTTCTTCCTCATGTTGAGGTGGAACTTCCTGTGCTCCAGCTTGTATCCATTGCCCCTTGTCCTGTCGCAGGGCATAAGTGAGAAGAGGTTGCCCCTTTCTTCTTGACACCCAGCCTTCGTATATTTATACACATTAATTAGATCCCCCTAAGTCTTCTCTTCTCCAGACTAAAAAGCCCCAGGTCTCTCAGCCTCTCCTCATACAGAAAATGTTCCAGTCCCGCACTCACACTCATAGCCCTTCGTTTCTCCAGTAGATCTCTGTCCCTCCTGAAATGGGGAGCCCAGAACTGGACACAATACTCCAGGTGAGGTCTCACCAGGGCAGAGTAGAGGGGGAGCAGGACCTCCCTTGTTCTGCTGGACACTTTTCTTAATGCACACCAGGATACCACTGGCCCTCCTGGCCACAAGGGCACACTGCTGTCCC
>NW_008600864.1:41000-53622 GCF_000691845.1 Merops nubicus
CTCTGCACTTATTCTTGTTGAACCTCATGAGGTTCCTCTTGGCCCAGCTCTCCAGTCTGTCCAAATCTCACTGAATGGTCACACAGCCTTCAGGGGTACCAGCCAAACCTCCCAGCTTTGTATCAGCAGACTTGCTGAGCAGACACTCTGGACCATCATCCAGGTCATTAATGAAGATGTTGAACAGGACTGGACCCAGCACTGATCCCTGTGGGACTCCACTAGTTACAGGTCTCCAGCTGGGCTTGGAACCATTGTTCACCACTCTTTGGGCTCTTGTGCAGCCAGTTCTCAACCCATGTCACTGCCTGTTCCTCTAGCTCATATTTCCTGAGCTTGCTCAGGAGAATGTCATGGGGGATTGTGTCAAATGTCTTGCTAAGGTCAAGGTAGACCACATCAGCCAGTCTCCCTGCCTCTAACTGTTCAGTCACCACATCCCAGAATGCCATCAGATTAGTCAAGCATGATTTCCCCTTTGTAAATCCATGCTGACTAGTCCTGATAGCCTCCTTCTCTTCTGTGTGCTTAGAGATGACCTCCAGAATGAGCCACTGCATGACTTTTCCAGTGATGGAAGTGAGGCTGACAGGTCTGTAGTATCAGATACATCACAGTATATCATCACAGAGAGTTACTTGGTAACTAATAAACAAATCCCCTCAGGACTCTTGGATACATCTCATCAGGTCTCACAGACTTATGTATGTTCATCTTCTCCCAGTGGTCATGAACCTGATCTTTTCTTACAGTGGTCAGGACTTCATCCCTCCTGTCCCTGTCTTGTGGTCCATCCACTCAAGAGGTGTGGGAAGAGACATCACCAATTAAAACCAAGGCAAAAAAAAAGCTGTTGAGGACCTGAGCCTTCTCCTTGTCCGTTGTTACCAGTTTGCCAGTCTTGCTCATCAGGGGGAATGTACTTTTTTTGCCTCAGTCTCTAATTTTTATCCATAAGCTTTTAGCCTGCTTGTGGCCATTCTTAAGAGATAGTTCTTTGTATTCTATCCACTTGTTTATGAGAGAAACCTTTCCACCCCTCCTTCATTGCCTGTCCCTTCTGAACACCCTGTAGCCATGGATAGTTCACTACAGTCAGATTGCTACAAGCTGGCATGTACAACAACTACAATGTTCTGTGGTGTAATTAGAGTGCTAAAGTCAGTCAATCCTTCTCATTTTAAAAAGTTAGATGCAAAGGAGTGTGATTGTCTCCCAATACCATACCACAAATATGAACTGTATATGTCAGAAGTTAAACACAGAGCTGCCAGGAATTTTCAAGTTATGGATCAGCCTCTCCAGAAAAAACAGATTCACTTGTAAACCAGTTACCACATACCTAAACAATTAACAATATTATAAATACATAGTATGCAATAGGTGTCATTATATTTGAGGGAGTAAGGTATTTTCTTCCTGCCTGTGGTGCATTTTTTTTATTTAACAAATGGTTGACAGTGTGATACAAAAGGAACCTCTCATTGGCACATGACAACCTGCTTAAAGGAGTTTTGGGTCCAGGTAAACATTGAATATCACGAGATCTGTAATGCATTCATGGGAACTAATAACGATTGTCACATGTCAGAAACTCCAGGGCCTTTTGCCTATATGTTCAGCTGTCAAACATGCAACCAGCCACCTGTCTCACTTGAACATGTCATCTTATTTTCTCTACATATTATAAACATAACTTAGTCAGCTACATGTATTCTTGCTAAAGAAAAAAAATGGCTTGCAGACAGGTTTTGTCATTTCTAAGATTTGGTTTGGTACTTTTTTAAATCTTACTAATACAAAATTTAGAAAAATCAGATTAATGGTTGCTTTGAAAAACTAGAAAGTACTTGGGATTTTGGGCCTTCCATTCATCTTATTTAATGTAAGTCCAAGCTGGAGGGGTCCTAGCCCTGCAAAACAATCACTTATCCTAGTCTTCAGATCTTGAAATAAGTGGGTTTGGGGCTCTGCAGCAGATTGCCTAGAGAGTTTGTGGCATGACATGGGCCTCTCATCTTCCTCAGACAACCATGCAGGGTCAATGGAGACACCACGGATCCTTGGAAGACCCCTGCAAAACTGGGGCAGATGCCAGGTTTCTACAATAGCCTACCCATCAATCCAAAGAGTCTCAGGAAGAGCTTGCCGGACTAAAGATGTTATGAGTTAAGCATTTAGGCTTTGCTAATTAGCACTTGCTGTAATTTTACTCTAGGGTCTCATTTTGCTGGAAGTAACAGCAGCTGCTGCCTCTCCAGAGGAGCCTTCAAGTCTCATGGAGAAAAATCTCAGCAATTGCTATAAAATGAGAGAGACATTTAGTCTGCCACTAGGCCAAGACCTTAACTTTTTGTGAGGAACAGAAGGGCAAGGGGTAATACATGAATTAACCCCTGCTACCCACTCTTCCTGATCATCAGGGAGGAAATAAACAACACAACCTCAGGGAAGTTTTGCTGCTTTTTCTACAAAACTGAGATCATTTGTGTATCAGTGGCAAGCAGATCTAATATCAGATTGTTTTAAGTCTATTACTCCTCTATCACAACATATTGTATCAATTTGGAACCATATAGCTGTAAATATTTAGACAAGTGTCTCTGATATACCCCTAGCAATGAGACAGAGGACTAACAGAAAGAGTAACTCCACACTAATAATTACAATATGCACTGGTTCAACATGAATCTGCCATAAATTAGATTTAGAAAGCGTAACTTCAGTGAATGTATTTATGCTATGGATGAATCTGAACAATTTCACAGATATATAATACGTGCTATTGGAATAACTCAATAAAAATTAGCAGAACTTCCAACACAAACCATCTTGTAAATTTTTTTTTTAAGTCTTGGCTTGGAAATTAAATAGAGTCATAAAAATCAAAAAGATAGTTAATGCAGACTCTTACATATTGAGAAATTTACTGAATCATACACAGAAAAGTAGTAGTGAATTAGTACTGAGTAGTCAAGAAACCGAATAAATATTTGACTCTAAAAAACAATACATTATTTTAGATAAGAAAGAAACACATGCAGCAAATTACAGGGTTTGGGAAGAAACTTTCCAAGGCTAGAGTTTCCATAAATATACTTTTTTCCTCTCTATATTTACTATTCTCTGAAATAGACAGCCTTCTGAAGAGAAGCCTGAGATGCATCTCCATACCTTAATTTTTACCTTCTTAGAACAGAAAAAAGATACAATATGCTCATCACAAAACCTGAATCAAGAACTCCATTGATGCCCCATGACCTGGTTCAACCCATTAAAGGGAGTACAGATGGGAAGTTCAGATGTGGGTTAAAGGTCTTTCTGCACATTGCAGTGCCTTCCCAGCATCTTTCATGAAACTTCTCTTTGGATATCAACATTAAGGTGTGTTCCTTCTGGCTTGTTCTTCATCAGGAATGAAATTCTGCCCTCAGGCTTTATTAACAATTCTGCTGATGATGCATGAGATAAAACAAAGTACAACTCATCCCATAAAACAAGTGTTTGCTCTTCTAAGCTAGGAGATAGATATGAAAATTGGCGAAGATAGCTAGTTCTGCTAGAAAATTATTGAAAGAGGCTCAAAGTACTGATTGCATATCTGTAAGAGCTTTCATGTTCGAAGGAGCAACACTCACTTGAACTGAGTTTATATTTAGAAAGACAGGATCTGTTTCTTTCAAGTACTATGTTAGATTTAGGTTAATTTATTGAAAATTATCTTGAATTCTTTTTTCAGTGCAACACCAAGTACATCACTTAAAAACCCAGACCAAACCCTGACAGTTTAGAATGCTAAAAGCACGTGTTTTAGGGCCTGACAGAGTAAACTTCACGATCAATAGTTGGAAATTTTGCTTTCCCCTATTTTCCACTGAATTGAAAACACTTGAATTTTTCATGAACCTTTTTGTGCATATTTTAGTTCCTGGAGTAGGAATGGCTTTCTGGGCAGGCCCATCTTTTCCTGCCTTGCAGCAATCCTCTAGTAGTGGGGAACTCAGGATACTGTAGACTTTCTCTCTAAGGAAAAGATAAGTAATCGGCTACAAAAAAACATCATCGTTTCTATTGCCTAAATGTAAGGTGCTCTTTTAAAGTGAACAGTATTGTCTGCAGTTTGACCAGAACAGCAGCAAGAAACATAAAGAAACAGAAATGTATTAATCAGCTGAGTCTTATTGTTTTTATTCTTGGATCTTGCACTGCAGCTCAGTATTACTACATCTGGTAAACCCTGAAGCACAGCCTTCCAGATTGCTTCAGACCTCAGGTATGCAGCTAGAACAGATGCCTACCATAAAGCTCCTTGCACACAAGTAAAAGGCTTGTGGTTTTTTTTTTAGATGTTCTAAACAAGGTGTTAGCTTCTAAGGGTTGTTAGCTTCTTTTTGGTATGGGTGTTACATGCTGTAGCCCAAAGTAGTGTCACAAATTTAAGCTATTCTTGAGCATATGAGAGAGGATAGGTGAAGTTTTGTGCTGGGATGAAAAAATTAGCATCTCAAACAATTAACTTGTGCTGTTGTGTGTGCAAACATGCTCATGTTATTTTGCAGTGTGCCTAGTCTTCCCAAATTAAGAAGCAGAACATTCAACAGTCCCACCAGTGGCTGACAAAGGAAAACCAAAACCATGAACTCCAGCTGGAAATTAGTCACATGATGACTCTAAAGAAAAAAGTTCCTTATAGTATCTTAGCCATACAGCTACTTTTGCCTACTATTTACTGAATTTATTTAATCTGAATCTCTCAGAATTAAAAAAAAAAAAAAGTGGTCTTTACTACAGTGATCTCATTATGCTTTATAGTTCCCAACACATTTTTCTTCCAATGACTTGTCCAAACACTTTTGAATCCTTATAGAATTTTAGCACCCACAGTATCCTATGGTAGTAGTTCCACAATTAACTGTGCCCAACTTCTTATTTCCAGCCAGTATTTTGCTGCCTGTTTCTTATTTATTCTTGTGACATCATCCTTCAGATAGAATACCTCCTCTTTTTTATTGATGTCTATGTGAATCCTAACTACCTCAAACTAAATTTTATGGTAGAATCCTGAAATTATTTCCATAACACTCAAATCAGTGCTAAACAGAGATGACCAAGACAGTTTAACGGGTTACTTTAGTACCAAAAGTAGCACAACAGCCTCCTTTGGCTGAGGATGATAAATTAACCCAAATGAAGAGGATAAATTGACTGAATATCTTTGTGCAGTAGTATTCTTCTGACTGCTTGCCCAATATAGAATGATATTATCATTAAGGGGCAGATCAGCAGCCAGGCTCCTCCCTCCACTACTACCTCACACCCCTGAGATACAAAGTGCCAGACAACCAGAGGAAGGAACAAGTCAGTGCACTTACCCACTGCAGTGGACCTGAAGAAGGAAGCAAGTCAGGTGAGGATCCAAGCCGTGGAAGATGGCAGCAGCCAGGCCATGAGCCCAGTTCTATAGCAGGGACTCAGAGACAGCTTCATGTGCTGGCCCTGCCATCCTGGGAACTCCACTTGCCATAAAGTAAGGGAGACCTTCAAACAGCCAGACTCCCCACACAACACACACTCTATAAACACACCTTCCAACACCACTGTAAAGGGAGCCAGCTCTTATAGAGGTGGTTCCTTGGCCCACCTCCAAGTTAATGTGGAAGGTGGGGGCACCTAGTGGTGATCTCCTCATCGGTTCCCACCCAAGGCTGGACAGACCCTGGGTGAAAACTAATCGGGAAGATTTTTCTTGCCTAGTTGTGGACACCATCCATATGCCAACCCTCATTCAGGGCTGGGGATTTAAAACCCAGCACTTCAGTTATATAGTACTTTAAAACCACAGGAAGAAAATATAATCATATAGAGGAAAATCTATCAAAGACTGCTACACTGGAATTGAGCCACAGCATTGATTCTTTCCTCACATTCACGTTCATACTATGCATTGGCATCAATGTCAATGTTGTAGCATCTCTGTATTAAGGAATCTTGCTTGTTATATAGTTGATCAAACCCATCTAGTACACAGAATGGGAAAGAGCTGTTGAACTGCATAGTAGCTGTGCATTATTATGCCATTGGGCTCAACTTTTCACATAATTAGTGTGCTGAGTGCACATTTCTGTAAGGACTGCAACAGAAGACACACACGTGCCACATGCCCTAATATGGCAGGTGATTCATGTCACCTGAAGCACATATAAAACTTTCACAGAGAATAAAGAGCTTTCAAATTATTTAAATACTTTCAAATTCTGGTACAAGAGACTAGAGAGCTCTTGAACTGTTCTCAAACAAGATTTTCCATGGGAAGAGGCAGGTAAGTTTTTGTAACCACTGTTAGCACACTGTAGATGGTCTCTTGTTTATAAGCCACTGTTTTCTTCTTATTCCTCCTGGCAATCAGACCGAGTAGAGCTCAGTATTCCCAGTGAAGGAATATCAACTGTACCCAGAGCAACAACAGGTCTAGGGTGTGAATTAGTTGGCACTAGAGGAAAATACTCCAGAAACAATTTGAGATTAGTTTCACAATTCTGAAATATCAAGGGAGATGTATATTTAAAGGTATGAAAATTCAAATATTAACCTTGTCCCTCTGTGTGTAGAGATGTAAGGCATATTCTCCAAAACTTGTGCTTTTTTATGCTTGCCTACAGTGGAAACTGTGAAGATTTGTCTGTGTGCTGGGATGCAGACGGAAGCAGAGCTGTGCTGTGAATTCTACAACCATTTTTGTTTTATTCAAAGGCATACATTTTGGAATCTGTAATCAGCTCGTCCTCTCAGAAACTTGTCATAGCAGGTAGTAATAAATCACCCAAGTGTTCACTCTGTCATTCACTTTGTAAGTCCCATTGAGTGCCATGTATCTTGAGACTGTTGTGAAAGTATGCAACACTGAAAATACTGAGTTGTCAAAGAAAAAGTCACACAGGAGATGTCCTACTGTTACGATAACGGTAGTGTTAAAAGTGTTCAAGGAAAGGAATGCAATTCAGTATGAACCTAAAGAAACAAACCCTTGTGATCAACATAACCAAAAATGTTGGCAAAAGTATAAAACATTGTTTTAGATATTCCTCCATGGATTTTCCCATCTGGCAAGAAACAACAAAGAATGCACAGAGACACTGTGACCCATTCAGCTTCTGCTTGATCCTATGTAATCTCCATCTCCACAGATGGTACATGTGTGACTGTAATATGCTCTGAGTTAATTGATCCAAACTAGGAGGAACCTCTGCAAATCAAGATGTATTTGAAACTTTGCCATGGAGCAGAACATTCTGAAGTTCCCACTGATACTCTTTCTCTTTAAATAAAAACCAGGGAGCATAACTTACTGGCATTCAGTAACTGTTCAGTTATTAGGGAATGCAAGCTTTGAAACAACTTCTCTGTTTATTAGAGTTCACCTTGTTTGGATATTGCCAGTGTAGGACTTATCAAATTTATGTGGTAGGCTTAATTAGTATCTCTGGACTGGGATTAAATTTTAAAGATCACACACTCCTTTCCCAGTACCTCAACAAATCAGCTGCAGATTGCCACAAGGTAAGAGCAGCTTTATGCAGTAAGTAAAGATAGCTGAGGTGCCTATAGTTCAGTGGAGTTTTTATTAGCAGGGAAGCTTATTCAGGAGCTATCTGTCTCTTGTTCAGTTGAGTATGTACATATTCCACACATCAGAATTAAACACACCACTGTGTATTTTTGCTCAGGCTTGCTTATATACATAGATCACAAAGAAAATGCCAATGTAGTGACAATGTTTTGAGGGAATGGGAGGTGTTTACATAGCAGATATTTTAACAACATTTTCCTGAGGAAAAAGAATAATACACTAGATCAGCTGAAATTCAAACTTGGTTTCTGATTGAGGATCACTCTTTGTATACTATACATAAATAGACATCAATAGCCTACTATGACAAAAATGTATTTATTATGAGGACATTAGTGTTATTCTTCTATGGCTTTTTAAGAGAAAATGCAATTTTTTAAATAAAAAGACATAACTATACATTTCCCACTTACTTTTGGACAACACAGATCTTGAGTCTTGGATTTTATTAAAAGACAAATCTTTAATTGAGACCCTTTTGAAAATGATTGTAAAACAGTTGCATTATGTGACTTCGGATTACAAAACTCTGCAGGTGTACCCATGAGCAGACAGGTCTCAAGGTCTTCAAATGAATCAGTGTGAAGATAACTTTTCCTCACTGTAATATTTGATCTCAAAATTAACTCACCTGACTTTTGTTTTCCATCTGTTTCACCAACGTATTTGTTTTGCCTATTAGGTAAGTTTTTAATATACCAACAACACTACATAGAATACAACATTGGGACTACTGGGCAAGCTGAGCAATAAAAAGAAAATGAGATTTACAGAAGTTACACCATTTACTTTTAGTATGGAACAGAGAGGCATTACCATTCTACTGGCTATAAACTCAGATGTTCAGAGATTGTTGGGCCTGTCCCCAAGCTGTGCACCTCCACAAGAAAACTGCAATTTCTATTCTCATTTGCATGTCACATGATTGTGTACATTAACAGAGCACAGACTGGTGTGAATATCTACTCGTGCTCAAACTGTGATTATAGTATCAACTAAAAAGGCTGGTTCTGGCAAAAATAACAGAGTATATCTACAGAAGGCTTCATGGCATAAGTCCATGGACCAGGAGTGCCACAGACAAAAGCATAAATTCTCTGAATATTTAAGCAAACCTAAACGTCCTATACCTGTTGCGGCACGGTTGAATTACGTGACAGAAACCAGTATTAAACTCGCGCCTCTGCACACTAGTCATATACAACAATAAGGTATAAAAGCTGTACTTACAGCTAGAGAATATCAGAGGACATGAGTGTTCATCCATTGGGAAGTTGTGCAGCTGCAGCTGGCACTCAGCATTGATGGTAAGCCTACAGAGAAACCAAGCGTCTGTTACTACACATCAGCACAACAAGCAGTCAGAGGAGGAGGCAGGGTAACCTCAGGTATCACACGAGTGCTTTGACTTCCACAAGCAAGGCCTGAAAAGAAATGGCTATATTTGCAGATTGTTCATTGGCTATTCAGGCCTGATCCAGACCAATAATAATTACCTAAACACAAATAGTTTTAGGCACATCATTAAGAGTTTCTTGATCCCAAGAAATGTGTGCATATGCTTTTCCCCACACAATTCATCACTGAAGGACATGGGATAGAAACAACTATTCTTTACAAAAATAACAGGAATTATGGCTGATGTGGGGGTATGTAAATTCCACAGAATTAAAACCTAATAAAGAATCTTATAAGGAATGTTCTCTACATTTACTTGTAATGTGGAGTTAAAATTCTTTCAATAATTTTGGGCTGTCTCTCGAAATTTAATTCTCTGTATGCCAGTCTCAGTTGTACAGATAAAACAAACAGATTAACCTCATTTAAATGTTTCTTTGATGTGATATCCCTAATATAAAGGACACTATGAATGGAGACAATTTTAAAATGCCTATTATAACCAGATAATATTCATTCTGATAGCTTACAAAGTAAATCCGTTTACCCAGGTAGATTGCATTAAGTGCTAGTTTATTATACATTCTTCTTCAGGAAACAGAGACTACATTAATTGCATACCTAAATTTATGCAGCAAGTGTGGGGCATGAGAGTTTTTTCTTGGCCTCTTTTTTCCTTTTATCGTTTTTTTAAACTAATTCAAAAGCTGACAAACTGGGTGTGGAAAAGTTTGTTTCTCAGATTTAGGATGGCACAGAGACAATCTCTGTTTTGGAGAAGGTCACCTGTGAAGAACTTACTTAACAGCGTTTTGCGCTGACACTAGAAGGGAATTTGTAGTGTTACATCAGGAGTGCATTCACACTCCAAAGCAAGCAAGGAAGAGAATAGGAAGGTATGGAGCATGACTAAATTTCATGTACTTTCTCCTGAATACACTCAACAACACCTAACAGTAACAGGGTATACAGTAGTTATCATTTCCATGCCATACCAATTCTCTGTGCTCACTTAAGTCAGAAAAATTGGTTTTGAATTACATAGTATTATAAATGAACAATGATCATTCTAACAGCTCCTTCTATGTAAAAAGGAGGCTGACTTTGCAGGGCCAAAAAGGACTCAAAACATCTCTCACAAACTAAAAATTCTCATTAAACCAACCCACTGAGTCAATTATTTATTACCCCTCTTTTAGCTATTTTAGATGAATTTTGAAGTCCACTCAACAAATAGTTTCTTTAGTGATAGGTATGTAGGTGTAATACTATTAGGTAGATACTTAACTTTCCCTGAAATACTGAAACAGGAATTAATTAAAAAAAAACAAAGAAAGAACAACCCAACCAAGAGGGTATTGCAGTTGACATCTTATCACTGAAGTCTTTAGCTAAAGGCTACCAAAATAAGCAAAAGCTCTTCACAGTGGAGCAAGCCTAAGAAGGAATGGGTACTAAAAATACCAGGAACTTTTCCAGCTGTTTGATTCCTTTCTTATTGTTTGCCAAAGACTTTCTGCTGGAGCTCACCTGCAATTGCAAACATGATCAGAAAATGCTGTTGCACTGAGAGGGCTGAACACAATCACAGAAGAAAATGTAGTGTGAAAGGGATGTTTCTGAAACACTTTGTTGTGTGGAATACAGCTTATGGCAAAACTCCCTTCTGAGCAATTCATCTCTTCCATAGGTAAACATATCTTTTTATTTCTACAGGCTTTTTTAATGCAAATATATACAGTATTTCTAATACCATACAGCATTTCTAATACCATACCACTGATGGTATCACAAAGATTAAAAAACCTCTAAAAGCCTTTCCTAAAGCAATTCATCCTTGTGAGGAGATGTGACTATCTTTCAGAGTGACTTATTTGAAGAATCAAGTATTGGCATTATCATGAATCTAGAAATGGCTTATCCAGCTCTGCATCTAACTCTGAACAGAACCGTTTCTGAGAGGTTTTATAGGACTACATGCTTCTGATTTTATTACAGGCACTAAAAAGCCCAGCTTCTACAATTTAGACAGACTGATTTCCAATTCTCAAGGACTCTTTTTCAGAAAAAGAAGACTTTGGTTTTTAAACTCAACAGTACATACGGCTGAATATTTCAGTATTTGTCAATTACAGTCAGGTAAGCATTAGGAAGAAAACAACAAAGAAGAACAAAGACACTACTGCACCAGAAGTGGGAGAAGCTTTCAGCCCTGCACCTCACCAGGTGCTCACCTGAGGGTGTACAAGATTTTGCCATCATTCCATATGCGGAGGAGCTGGTTGGGGGTGGTGATCCAGTGAGCCTCTGCAGTCTTTGAGTTACGAAATATCGTGTCTGGGATCCAGATCAAGCCAACCATGTTGCTGTTCAGAGTCAGAATTTTCATGGTGCTGTTGAAGCGTAGACGGCTATCTGTCCATGTCTGGGCAAAAAATATATCAATTTGATATTCCTGCAACGAAAGCATGACATGCAAATTGAAATCAGTTTCACTCTTCTCACTCCTATTTCGTGTTTGATAAGGTCTGTCAAAATGTAGAGCATCAGGATAGTTTCAGGCAAATACAGTTATGTTTTCTTTCTTTACTTCATGAAGAAACATTTTTTTTCCTCTTCTTTCCCTTTTTTTTCCCCCCTTCTAGGTACTTTAGAAAACAGGCCAAACGTCTCATTTGCATAGATCCTGGCCGTAACAATTTCCACTAGCATGTTCTTTTCCATTGTCTCTGAAATGTCACAGCTACAAGGTACAATTGCAGAAACTTCTTTGTCATAGGGTAGACATAAATGAAGTGTAAAAGATGAACAGGAGCTACATGAAGCTGGAGAATGGTAAATTCCCTTGATTGTGGCAATGCCTTTTGGGGAGGGAGTTGTGTAAATTCAGTAAATTAATTGTTCTGTTTGTTACCAGTTATTCATCCACTCTTTTTCAGGCCACAGTGAAGCAGAATTGAAAATATATGTTTGTGCTTCTTTACAGATGCCTTATGTATGCCAAATGCTAAGAGCTAAGTGGTCACTAGCTTACTGCCTTAATAGGGTAAGATCATAATTTACATCAACCTCATCCTTTCTTTCACTCCATGTTTACTGCTGTGTTTCTGTAGGTAAGCAGTCACAGTAGGTACAACTGCAGAAATTAAAATATGCAGGGACAAACAAAAAAAAAGTTATATAGGTGAACATATAAACGTGCTTATTTATGTATTCAATAAACCATGGAAGAAACTGCATAAAAACAGTACTTGAATTATGAACTACAGCCCCCAGAGGCTGGGAAAGGTCATGTTTGATTTACTTATCTAATCACAGAACTGTTTCAATTGGAAAAGAACTTTAAGATCAAGTTCGACCACCGACCTAACACTGCCAAGCCCACCACTAAATCATGCCCCTCAGCACCACATCTACACATCTTTTAAATAACTCCAGGGATGGTGGCTCCACAACTTGTCTGGGAAGCCTATTCCACTGCTTAACAACACCTTCAGTGAAGAAGTTTTTCCTAATATCTAATCCAAACCTCCACTGGTGCATCTTGAGGCCATTTCCTCTTGTCACAGGATCATTTTGGTTGCAAAAGACCTTTAA
>NW_008600865.1:0-8053 GCF_000691845.1 Merops nubicus
AAAAAACATCCACAACCTGTATCAAGGAAAATAGGAAATTGATATATGTAATTCCTTTAGAATATATCAATATGTTGATGCTAAATAAGCTAAACTATAGATGGAAAATAAAAGTAATTCATGAAAAGTGTTATTCCATCTATAGTGTGATATGGGGAGTTGAAGCTAGCTTAGAAGGAGATACTATTGTATCTCTGTATTCTTCTCTGTGTTGTATTGTAATGTTCTCCACCTATCCTCAGTTAGGCTCAACAAGAGATGGTTGGGACCCAAGTGCCATGAAAAGTGTGTCTACTTGCATTCTCAGCTTTTATACTGTACAGGACTTGTCAAAAGCAAACAAAAAGAAAAAAGACAAAAGTTTGGTAAATAAGTTTTTTCGAATCTTCTATCTGTATATATTATATTTAGTAATAGTCTGTTATTATTTATTGCTTTTTCATGTTGTCATTCCAGCAATATAGCAACAGTTTAAATTTATGTCATAGTAATACTTATGTGAGTAGTACTTTGCAAGAACCTACCAATTTTGCATTTAATGGAAGATTTGTTTTAATCAGACACAGAAAAAAAATTTGCATATTCTCAATTACATTCAGGCAGTTTGCAGAGCAAGATGTTGTTTATTCTTGACTGGTATTAACTCAAAGTGTCTTGAAAAATAAATTGTAGGTGAAATGTATCAACCTTCTTAATCCTGGTCTCATTAGCAGATGAAAATTTCAAGAAGTCACTCTTTTTGTTTGTAGTACTCTTGCACGGCAATTCCCAACAGTAAGAAATCACCAAGTGTTTCAGGCAACTTTTAAAAATAATCTAATCTCTTCTCATTAAGTAGTGCTATCATTTTTAAAGATGGCATTTTATGCTAATGGAGTCACTGGCCAGATGTCATCCAGTGTGCAAAAATCCAGACAAACGTTACAACAGATAATAGTAGCTTCTCTACTAAAAACAACTGATGAGGTTTCTGGATGTTGAGAAGGAAAGGGTGAACATATAAGAGGAATAACAAAAAAAAAAAAAAAAAAGTTAAATCATGCACGGTTTGGTTGGTCTGTAACTTTGTGCACTTCAAAGAAGGTCAAGGACAAAAAGTTTTACTTGGTTTAATAAGAATGTTAATTTTAAAAGTCTTACATTAAGACTGTAATTTTTTTTTTCCTCTTCTTAATTTAGTTTTTTTTTCTTCTTAATTTGGTTTTGGATTTTTGTTGTTGTGGTTTGTCTTTCATTGTTAAAACTACCTTTTATTTTTTTCTTTTAGCATTTTCCACCTGGGTTTAAGGAAGGGATACACCAACAGTCATAGCATTGTCTGTCAAGGCAAGTCTAAATGATCTGTGTGCAATAGAGCAAACTAATTTTGGTATGACAGTGTCCTACTCTGCAACTCTGATCTTTCAGTAGTCTTCCACTGAAACTGTCAAAGCTGCAAGTGTGCCTTTTAGACTAGCTATGTTCTTCTTTGATGTATTTTTTTGCTGACTGCATACCCCAATACTAAGGATACTACCATCAGTAAGCAGCACAAGGGGGAGATCTTTCCTTCCGATTCTAAATAACACATGGAGATCTTTTGCTGAGAGCTTTCCCATCAAAGAAGGATATTATCATTAATGGGCAAAACAATAGCCAGAGCTCCTTCTGGTTTTAAATCATACACCAGAGATGCAAGGCGGCCAATCACTGGAGGAATGAATAGATTAATATGTTCACTCACAGCACATGATGCAAAGAAGGGAACAAGCTAACTCAGGAACCAAGCCACAGCAGAAGGAATAAGCCATGCGGTCAGTCCAGTCATGTAGTAGTTACCCAGAGAAAGCCTCATAATCCTCTTTGTGTCTGGATATTGCTCTGCTGTCACTGGGAACTCTACTTGCTGTGAACAGTCATGGAGCCCTTCCAGTAACTGGGATCCCTACACAGTACATCTGCTGTGTAAGTAGGCTTCCCCAACTCCACTGCAGGCAGTCAGCTCTTATATGATTAGCTTGGGGGCTCTGCCCACAATGGACAATCAGGGAACCCCTCCAGTAACTAGAAACCCTTCACAGTACACTCACTACATAAGTAAGCCCCCCCATTCCCTGGGGGTAGAGCCAGCCTTTATGCTATTTAGAGGCAGGACACCTGATGCTTATCCCAAAAGCAGGGGCACCTGGTGGTGACCTCCTAATTGGTTCCCACCCAAGGCTGGCCAGACCCTGGGTGAAAACTAATCAAGAAAGTATTTCCTGCCTGGTTGTGGACATCATCCATATGTCAAACCTGATTCAGGGCTGGGGGTTTAGATCCCAGCATTTCATTCAGTCCTTTGATAAATGGATGAGCCACAACCTTCATGCTACCCCCAGATGCCAATAAAAACCCTCATCACTGGGATACACTGGCTTGACTGGCATCCACAGCTTTATACATTGAGTTTCAGTCTCTTTAGGAACAGAAAATTGTGACTGGTGTGGACCTTCACAGTGAGCAGTAAGAACCAATGTGTGTTACACAGGGTGGCTAATTAGAGCAGAAAGCTGCCAAAAAGACATCCTCTTAACAGCTTTCTTAGATGAGCTAACTTTGGTGAGGCAGTGTACTTGGGAATTTTTCTTTTTTTTTTCAGCAGAAGCAGCCTGGATAATATGAGTAATGGCTTCCTGTTTGTCTGAATTTTCTGTGTGCTAAGTATATGTTCCCCAAATTGTTTTGATTACATTCCAAAATTGTATTTCTCATCTGAGTGAGTTTATAGAAGGATTGTAAAAATGCATATATTACCTTGTCATACTCATTTTTTTTTTTTGGCCAGAAAATATATATATTAATTATATAACAAAGGACCCCAGGAAACAGTGTTATAAATACAGAAGAAAACACACTTTTGACTGTAGCCAAAGATATATCAAGCAGAAATGGATTGAAAGAGTACTCTTCATGCCAATCAAAAATTTCTGGGTTTGATGTAGGTTCAGGACTCTTCATACCACATAATTTGAGAAATTGTTTAGATGCCAATAACTAAATTAATGTTTTGTCAGCATGTCTTTCTTTGAGGCAGGTTTTATTACGTCATTTAAATATGGATATAAACACAAATTTTTCTCATGGTGGCTCAATGATTTATTGACCCCTGTGCATTTGAATCCATTTGCTCTTCTGTAATACTTCAGTTCTAATTTCTCTCCTTGACTTAACCAAAATTATTTGAAAAACCCTTGGAGAACTCATTGGCCCCTACATTATATATATAATTTGTTGACACTTACTTCAGTGTCACAAGGAGCTATTAGCAAACAGGTGATAAAATGGTACTAGCCTCAAGCAGAACCTTATCTTATTGTTGATAATCTGATTTGTGTTTTGCTGAGAAGGAAATGGTAAAGATTTTCATTAGTTGGATTCATTCTTAGGTGTCACACTGTCATCTGCTTTTAGCTGTTTACAGCTTATGATACCGTTCCTGGAACTACACATTAATTATAATCCCCTGACAAAAATCCCCCTTCCCCCAAGACTCACCTTCCTGAGTACCTGCAGGAGAACATGCTTCTGGTAATATTCCCTACATTTTGCCATTTTTGAGAAACAATTATGTAATCTAAAGAACTGTGTGTTTGCCACACATTTCAAAGTTTCTGTATTCTTCCCTTATGTTTGAGTTCTTGGATCACAAACCTATTTATGAACAAGGGAAGACCACCCTATATATAAAAACGAACCCAAGAATTTATTGTTGGCATAATGGAAATTTTAACAGTCTACTTCAGGAATTACCACTAGTCTAGATCTACTTATTACAGAAAAATGCATTTAGAGTACAGAAAAGATTGCGATAATATCAATAATACAATTTCAGTTGTAACACACGGTTTCTATACCTCTTCCTGGAGTTATGCTCACCTTCCCGCTGCTCCTCTGGACTGAAGGTCACTGATTCCATGCTGATGTTGCTGATAGGGTTATGACAAGTCAGCATTTGGAGTCTTTTGCCAGGAGGAATTTGATTTGCTTCTTAATGATTTCTTCCCTCATTTTTTTTTCCCTTTCCACTTCAGGTCATTTATACATTTTGTTGCATGCAAACACATTACTCTTTTCTTCAGTTGTCCACAGTCAGAATTTACCTTATGCTTTATGTATGTTAGATACTGCTTGTTTGTTCTCTTTCTCACCCCTAGAACCAATTACATTTGACTCCAGCTCTACGTTTTTTTTCACTGATCACTGGTGAGTCTGGTGATATCTGGCGTGAAGCCTGTGTCCTGTCTGTCATCACTCCATACTTTTACTTGTTCATGTTACACTCTCTTCTTCTCAAGGGTCTTCTCTCAAGGCTCCCAACATCATACATCACTACATTATGTCTTTGTGATAGAGTGGTAAATACCTCATTCTACCTACAACCACCTTTTGGTATCACTATCCATATAAAACCATGGCTGTCCCATACACAGCTAGACAAAAGTAAAAGAAATCAACCTTAGACATCTGGTCAATTAGAGAAATTGCTGTCACAGCTAAGACAAGTAAAATGAAGCTGTGGGCAGATCAAGAGAAGTTTAGATATAACAAGCCTAACAAAAAATAAAAAGTCTTTCCCTTCTCAGTATTTTGTTGCTTATCACCCTCCACCCTGGTCTTTTGTAAAGACAGATGAACAGTAAGTTTGCAACCTCTGCAAAAGACCTTAATTTTGCATCAAGGAAAATCCCACAAGGCTTTTCTTCTTTGTCCTTTCACCTTCTAAGATAAATAAATAAAAAAGCTCTCCCAAAAAATCATGAGTCAAAGCTGCAGAGCTATTCTACCTTCCCATCCCAAAGAGAAATGTTAAACATGTTTGACAGCCTACATTTAAACTGGCAGTATTGTTCAGGTTCTGCTGAGACAGCAATTAACAGCAGCCTAAACCCCTATAAACTTCCAAACACTCTTGTCTAATTTACTTACCAGTTGCTGCAGTATGTTCCACATTATGAAATAATGGCCGGTGGAAAAATTGATTCTGAAGCCAATCTAGACGTGTTCATGTGTTTGTGATACATCATAGGACATCAACAAACCACACTGGACATTTTGAAATATTCAATATGAAAATTTGTCTACTAAGTTGCCTTTGCTCTACCTTTATTAATCTTTTGAAATGTAAACCAACGTCTGAAGATGAATGTGATGTTTTCATACCTCAGTAGTTTTGTCCCCTAATATATATCAAGACAAAACTACATTCAAAGAATGATTGAATTACAAGTATGATTGCATCAGTTTTTGGAACAATGGAAAACTGGCCTCCATACCTAGCTAACAGTACAGTACCTCTAATAAAATGAAACTAACTAAATAGCATATTTTACAGTGAGTAATAGAATTATTTTGTTGAATTTAAAGTTAGAAAATTAAAAGCAGATATCTTAATAAATGTTATATAAATTAAAACTTATGTCTAAAAAAGTAGTTTCCCGTCTGTTTTATGTAAATGCAACCTTTAGGAATAGAGATACTTAAAATTTACTAATCTCAGAATCATGTGATTTAAAAATAGCATTACTAGTATGAAGACAGGTTTGAAAAATCCAGTGTTCAGGGCAAACTCTAGTCCAGGGAACGTTTACAAGTGTCTGTAAAAAATATGACTGTGTTATCTTCGCTCTGCTTTCTTATTTACAATAAAGATTGGGTAAATTATATAAAGACATTTATGTATTTGCTGTAGATAAAATGAGATTGGTAATAGGTATTCTTTACATTTCAATGTAAAGAAATGTAGTCCATGAGACTATTTTCATTTATGCTTGAACTGCCAGCAATAAGTAATGCCATCCTATACATCAGGACAATCACTTTCCTCTGCTCAAACCTGCATGATGCTCTGATATCTGATCTCTGCTTGTTCTGTACTTCAGTGATCATATCAGTCTAGAATTAAAGAGAGCCATCCAAGAAGTTTTATACAGATACTGTTATGATGAAGTACTGTTGCAAACTCATCTTACAATAACTTCATTAGTCAACTATTTTGCAGTATCTTTGGGAGGCTTGCTGCATTGTACTTGGACCAGTGAGTAAGATATTTTGTCACTTATCAGTAAGATGTGTTTTAGGCTTTTTCAGCTAATTTCAGTACAAAGTAGACCTTATCCTAAAACAGTAGGTTTTGTAATTCAAAACATATTTGGATTTTAAAGAGATGCAAGCAAAACTGAAAGAATTACTGTGAAAAAGATTTTGTGCTATTTGTTTGTGATTCCTGACAAAATCACTTGAAATTCTTGGAAACCTACTTTTTATTCGTCTTAAGGAAACAAGACCATAATATACCACAGTGGTGTAAGGTAGGAATGAAATATTAGTAAGAGGAAACTGAGCGTAGCACTATAAAATGCTCTTGTGGCTGAACAAAATTGTTATTTTTTTGAATTATTACAGAGAAATGGAGGATAGAGATTGGGTTTTAGATGCACAGATTTTTCTTTCTAATTCATGTTCTATAAAAAAATGAGTCTAGCAATAGTTACTGATATAATTGACAGATGTCTATAGAACGTTCTGGGGTAGGAACAATGCATTAGACTCTTACACAAGGTATCTGTCTTTGAAGATAAGATACTAGTAAAACTCAAAGCATATTTAATCTTTTGTTTTCAGCCCTGGTCCCCAGTTCTGTGAAATGCACAAGTGTAATTCCACTTTGTTTAACAGACATGGGTATTTTGTGAAAGATTAATAAGAACAAGCAATGGTATGGGGTGAGTGGGATGAGCCATGACAAGAGGAAGAGGTTACAAACCCCTGTCTAACCACCTGCTAATTCCTTTTCTATCTCATCTCTGTAACTTGCTGATTCTCTTTCCTGAAGTCCTCAATATGCACTTAAGAGCTTTTATCTTGCTGGTGTGCATATTTAGTGGAGTTATGACACACAAGCAGTTTAAATAAGTGACAATCCATCACAATGAAACATTTGCGAGTTACTTTCAACTTTGGAAAGATTTATAAGCAGCATTTGTAAAGTGCTTAGTCTCTTGTTGTGCCCTCCAACCTTTAATATGAATTTCTTCCCTGAATACTTTTTGTATCATTAATAAATAGATTTTTTTCCAGTATACTATTTATATTGTTTACGTTACTTTTCACTGCAGTTTAATATTGGTAACATTACATTTTATAGACCTATAAAGTTTTAAATGCTATACCAAATTCTAACGTAATATTTTTTATGGAAATTACAAAGATTTTCCATGAAGTCAGCCTTCCAAAAAGTTCTGTAGTCCCACTCTCCACAGGAAGTAATAACAACAATAATATTTATTTAGTACCTTTCATCTAAGATTGGCAAATTTTTGCATGAAGTCCTAGCTCTATGTTTTCTTTAAACTATGTTACTGCATTTTGTCTCAGCAGGAGTATGAAGATAAATCAGACTATTGCTTTTATAGATGTTATACCTATTGTGAGGCTGTAAATGATACCTCTTTTGCAGAGATTTGATGATCATCACTATCAGTCATCTTCCTTCTCTCATTATAAAGGAAAAAAAAAAAGAGGGAGATGTCACTGAATACTGACACACCACCTTTCACCACCCTTTACCTACAGTTCTTTTGGGCCCCACATGCATTTTTTTTTCCAATTATTTGAGTCTCAGTTGTGCTGTAAGGTAAACATATTTTTTTTACTTTTCTGAGGGGAAAATTAAATTGCAACAATTAAGGTCATCATACAAGTTGATATCAGCAGTGAGGGAGGGTTTGAGGTAGAATACACTCTTCCAAATGGCTAGTTCTTAATTTTAATTATTTGATTAGTAACTTCAGAGTATGAGTTATTTAACTTTGATGTGTATTAGAAAGGCATGTGTTCACTCAATTTAGTAACACTACATATAGTAGATTTTTTTTTCTGTGTACAACAGGGAACTTGAAAGAACCTGATTATAACACACAGTTGAAAGCATTTTATCTCTTAGAATGACTTTCTAAAATTTCTTCACTGCCAGCTATTTAATAATGTGTATTAAATAATTCTAATATTAATTATTAAAAATAAAATTATATTT